>NW_010420340.1:91444-96527 GCF_000710305.1 Buceros rhinoceros silvestris
AGTAGCAAAATAAACTTCACAAGATTGAAAGTCTATTGTGTCTGAAAATCATAGGATTGTTTTAATTATATAACAGAAAGCACCATAAGGTGATAGAGGAGCAGCAGCAGACAGTGAAGCATTCTATAGCTGTGACATCATCCACACCTTCTCCCAGTCCCTGCACGTTAATCAGTCTCAGCTACAGGCTGGCAAATAAAAAGCTGTCTTTATTTACAATTGAAAATGAACGTGACTGAGAAGTAGAATTCCCGTCAAAAATGGTAGAATACCTGAAAAGATACTGCTAAGTTTTTGTTTAGGCAGCCTTGATTCCTCTGATTCTTACCAGCAAAAATCAGTCACCCTTTCATGAAAACTGGTGTACAAACATCGGTAAGTTAAAAAAAACAACCAAACCAAAGAACGCCCACTCCTCAAGCCCCACAACCACACCGTAAAAGCCAACAAGAAACAGAAAAATCAAACAGCAACAGTAACAAAAATAAACCCAAAACCAAACCCCTGAACTCAGTGTGATTGAAATAATACATTTTTCCAAAAACAATACTGGAAACAGATGACACCTGGTTTCAAAAACCGTTCTGTTCAAATCCAGTCAAAAAACCCTTACCAATTGATAACTTTATTATTTGCTCTATCTTTAAAACAAAATCCTGGCAGAGTTTCTGAAGCACTTAGCTTGTGGAAAGCCATCTCGGGAAAGTATAGAAATTTTTGGAGTAGTTCAATTCATACAAGTCCAGGAAATTAATTTATTTCTGAGAAAATTAAGATTCTTAAAAGTTAAGATCAAGATGACTAAGCAGAGCTTGAAGTTTGCTAAAATGATCTTTCTTCTAGAATAATATCTACAAACACAAGAAAAAAACCAAACAACCCCCCAAACAACCAGGTATCCAAGGTGACATCTCTATCTTTTAGACAACCTAAAATTAAACATTCAGATAATGAAATCATCGTGCTAATCGTTGAAGGATGTTTATATACACAAGTCTCCTGGAAAATGTCACTTATTCATTACTTTTATCCAAAAGAAATTCTTTTGCCCCATGATAACAAACTGAAAAATGTCCTTTAATACTATGACAATGACTACCAAAGCTTTACACAGTGAGAAGCAGACCATGAAATTAAAAACAGAGGAATTTTAAAAGAGTTGGCCTCAAACCTATGGTATCAAGCAGCCTGTTGAAAACAGCCTTAGAAAAGAAAGTGGCATTGATCCAATGAAAGTCCAGTTGTCAAAAAGCAGCATAGGCCTGAAGTTACAAAGCCAGTGATAATAGTCCACCAATACAGTAGCATCCACATCACATAGTGAGTCCTACAGGGTGGTATAATCAAGGATCAAACTACAAGATTTCGGGGGAAAAAAAAAATTAAGAACTTCTTAGATTTGTTCAAAATATGCATATCCATTCTGTATAGCTGCTTCATACACTCTAGTGAACTTGCAGCGTGTCTTCAGAGACCGTGAGTTCCAAATTCTTCACAAAGGATGTCTAGACAACTTTCACAACATAAACCTTTTCTAAAATGCCAGCCTTTCAAGCAGTATCTACTTCAGTTCAGCCTCACTGTACACACTGATCCAAGGCATTCCATGCTCTCTTGGGTACAGTGAGTTGACAAGAGTTCAGTTTCAGGTGAACATGGTGATCGCTTGTCTACTGAGATGGCTTGCAAGATTTTAAGCAAAACCTACGATGACTGGAACTTGTAATATGGGATCTTTAGTCTCTGCCTGCTGTAATTCTTCAGGGTGTTAAAGGGAAAGCATGGATGAAACGTGTAACAATTGTGAAGATGCTAAGGACCTCACAGCAGTATTCTGAACAACTGGGCAGGCAAACTGTCACACTTGATCTTCAGCCTATATAAACGTTGCCAAGGCAGAGCATGGGAAGAAAATCAGGATTGATTTGTGCATACACTCTATTCTCATAAACAAGTAAGATCTGGGTGCCTGAATATTTTGTGGGAGCTGAGCATAGGCCGAGTTATAGTCTGAGCACTGAAACAAGAAAAGTAATGCACTAGCACTTTCTAGTACAGCTTCCCTTGTTAATGACAGGTTTCCTCTGATCTGCATTTTCTTTAAGTTTCATTTTGGATGAAACGGATTATGGAGTCAAAATAAGCACATACTGAGAAGATGTTAAAGTATGATTGATGAAGTCAGCTCAGAGGTAAATGCCTCAAATCAACAGCACCATATGAGCCAACAGCTAGTCACGGTAATAAGTGCAAAAGAACAAAATGTTTTGAATGGTTTATGGATTTTGAGGACAGGATATATTCTAAGGATTTTAGTGTTGATCTTATCTGCTGTAATTTTACAACAGGACTGAGGATCACTGCCACATATGGGAAGCAGCAAATAAGCATAAGGCAGGTCATACCAGACTAACACCGATATGCAGTAAATAGGTGTAGTGACTGTCTAACTATAACATGAATTTCAAGGGTTATCAGCTTCTAAGAGTTTACTATGGCAACCTGGCTCCTTTATTTCCACAACATATTCCATCCTTCATTTCCAGCCTTTCACCTGCATTGGAGTTGTCTTTTTTAGAAAACTTACCTTCATCATAAGACCCAAGAGTTTTAAAATAGTTTTCCTCTTCTGGATCAAGAACAGATCCTCCATTTCCTTGTGTCCTTTCCATAATACCTGTCAAATTCTCAGCCACTCAAGCCTCTCTATCTGTCATCTAGTGCAAGAGACAGAGGGTATGAAAATGAGGGTATAGCAGAGGGTGAACAAGCATGCTAACACCAGGGACAAGCCATGGGATAGCAAAGAGTGTATTTGAATTTTAATATTTATTCCACTGTAGTGATTTAATTCTAAGTAGCGCTAAAACTTCTTTTAGGGAGAAATGAGCTTTACACCATCTCTTGTACAAGAAGTCAAGGTTATTCCTGTCTGGTCCTTGCCCACCCTGGTAGAAAACCCACTCTCAATACTATTACAATTGTCTTTGGCAGAAGGTAAATGACACAGAGTAAATTCATCCATAAACAAATATTCTATAAATTCTTTACTTTTTGTAACTTTTCCCCACCCAAACAATTTATGCTTATTTCTTTTCATGTGTTACGCTGCCCTCCCTTTTCCTCATTTCTTCAAAAGCAGAAACTTGCTGCTATGGCAACAGTGCTTTTGGTCATAATCTGAGAAAATAAAATTTGCAATCTGTCATTTAAGGGAAAAAGGTTCTTAAACGATTTCACTCAAATTACACTAACAGTTTGTCCATTAACAGTAAATTGTCAGTTGTATTTGTTTTAAGGTCCTACACAGGCATGCTAATCATGCAGTTTGCCTTAGTGGTATGTCATTAACACATTTACAGTTAGCTGTATAAAAGTAGCCACATAGCTTAAGTTAATTACAGGATTCCCTTTAGAGTCAGTGTAAAACATAGGCACCTCTAGACGCATTTCATCAGAATCAGGTGTCTCCAATTACTCTTCGGGATGCCTGCCTTTGACTCCAAGTAAAGAGGTATGCCGATTAAGTATGTGATTTGTAGAAAGCTACAGTTAGGCGTCAGATCAGTCCGAGCATCCCTCAGAAGCCATCTTCATTAACCACTCTAATTAACACAGGATTTTCGGTGCTGTCATAACAGATTTTTAGAGTTAAACATTTATTCCAGTCTTTCAACACGCATGGTAAGTTTCCTCTCATATTCCTAGTTAATTTTCCCTAAGCTATGATTACCATGTTTCCTTGAAGTCATTTCGGTTTTGCTTAGAGCGAGTGAGCTGGAAAGCCAACTAGAAGTTTTTGCTGTGTATATCAAAACACAGTTTGTCTTATTGTAAAAATCAAAACCTACATTAAAGTTATTATTTTATCTTCATTCGTTCTGCTGGCAAGATATTATGAATTTTAGACATTAATAACTTGGGCTATGTTAATAGTGACAACACAGAAGTATACATTCTTTTAAAATATAATTTTTTCCCCTCAGCATTCACAGTCCACGATCTTTCATGATCATGGTGTTTTAAATTTCGAGAAAACAGACTACAAGAACTATCATAAATAAGAATTAAAACAATGGTTCAACAGAAAACTTTTTGGTGATCAAGCCACGGAATATACATAAGTATCTGAGGATAAGTGAGAGAGACAGGGCAGGGTCATCTGAGTTAACATAAAGTAGAACTTGATTTAAAAGTTTCCACCATTCTTAGAAAATAGCAATGAATGTAGGTCACTTGCTGGGTACATGAAAAAAATATCTATACGTGCAAAGACTGAAGAAAAAAGTATAAGCAGGTAGGCAGACGCTTTAAAAGAGATAACATCAAGTACGCATAGTGATGAAAAATTAGTATCTGATTCCTGTAGGCTTTAAACTAAAAAAGAACTTACACTGTAATGAATTTTCTGCATAACACTGGCATTGAAGAGGTGTTGATTATTCACAGAAAGGAAATGTACATTATGTCAGCCATGTGGACAGTAATTGTGAGATTTTTACAAAGTGGGTAGGTCTGAGAAAGAACTCCAGAAATTTGAAACGTGAATCAAAAATTTAACTCACATCCACTTCCCTAATTTCCTATATTACTGTCACCTTGCAGTATAAACTTACTGAAAAATAAAAGGTAATCTAAGGAAATAAAACCTGTCTTTTTAAGAATATCTAAATAACATTATTGGACAGTTAGATTGTGACATATGATAAGTGAAAAAACCAGTTTATCGCATATTTTTGCTTAAATCATAAGATTTTTTCTTTTTTTAAAATATAACTTCTCATGTCTGTGACTATGCACTTCTCAAAAATACATAGTATATGGCATTCTATATAGTAAAATTCAGTATTTTAAGCTGCTTACAGATACAGAACCAATAGACATTAGAAGTATTTGTGTGTCATTATATAAACTTTTCAGATTGAGAAAAAGAGACACTGAAGGCAAAGCAACTTCCCTGACATCACAGACTTGGAGAGAACATAAAACAATTCAGCCTGCAACTGAAGTTGCTTCCCTTATTCTTACAAATTTATACAGAAGGATCTTTCTTTCTTTTAAAGAATTCTACAATAATTTTCAG
>NW_010420340.1:96608-117004 GCF_000710305.1 Buceros rhinoceros silvestris
CAGCAGGAAGTCTGCATCTTTAATATAAAAACTAGATTTGAGTAACTGTAAACTTTGGAGCAAAAATTATGTTGCCATTGAGAAAGTTAAGAAACAATTCAATGTAATACAGATTTTTCAACAATATATAAAGAGTCATACAGAGCAAAGACTGGACTTTGTGTGGGGATTATTAAAAATTTATTTTCAACACTCGAATATGCATTCTAGTAATAGGCATTCTAATGAGCTGATTAAAATTCTGATTTTTTAAAATGAGTACAGAAGACTGTATCCAAAAGCAGAACAAAATGATTGTTTTATCTTACTAACGCTAGGTGTTGGGGAAAAAAAAAAGAAATCTGTAAAATTCCTGCCTAGGTAAGCTTCTCCAGAAATTATTTGTGACATTGTACATTAACAGCATAATATACATTAAAAAAGAATTTCTGTAATCATTAGGCTCTTCCTTTTCTGTAGTCCCTTGACTATATCTTTCTAAACTTTATGCTATGACAACATGCAATTTTTTGGTGGAAAACTAAAAAGCAGAGAATACAGATTCCTTGTTTAATCAAAAACGTATGCTGAAGTTTATAGCATTGAAGAAAAAAATGAAACAAATCCTGCCCTTTGCAGGCAAGGGTGACACTAGCTCCTCTCAGAGTTGCACAGCAGAAGTACAGGAGTCCACTTCTATAATATTCATCAAGACAAATTTGAGAGGGATGTAAGGGGGGTGGGTGGGAAATAGAAGTTTATATGAATAACATTGCATATTTAAGCACTAGAACAGTTTCCAAGATAAGTTGTAGAATTCCCAGTTCCTGGAGGTGCTCAAAACTCAGCCAGACAAAGGGGTCTGCATAGTAACCTGATTTGTACTCTAGACCTGTTTTGTTCTGTGGTGTGGTTAAATGGCCTCCAAACATCTGTCCCAACCTGTTTTTTTATAATTCTAAGCTACAGCAATGTTACTACTACTACCAAGTATGTGAAGCACCTTCCAGGGGCTGAAGGGGTGAGTGCATGAAAACATTCTCTTAATTGGAATACGTATTTTGAAACATTCTTCATCCTCATGCACTGTCTTACTACAAACCCATTACTCTGAACTGTATAATTGGTGGCACATGCTAGGGGGCTGTCTCAGGGAATCAACAGCTTTAAGAAATGACGTCTCTCTATGTATGATGGACTGCATTTTAAAGACAATCTCATGACTAATAACAGGGAGCATGCTGTAGTCTCCTGAGAGGAACAATATGATTTCTGGAATCCTCCCAGCTGTGCTGTTTGTGAGAGGTGTAGACTGCTCCCACTTGTTATCATATCGGTGCATGCCTCAGACCAGTGGATGATAGCACCATTTATAATGTCAAAAAAATTTGAGCCATCACTACTCCAATCAGCTGCTTTTTATGTTCTTTTTCCTACTATTTTTGATACAGGTAGCAAAAGTACCAGATAAGGAGAAAGGAAGAAATGCAGAGTGAAAAGGGATTATGAAGAGTTATGAGCCTGCTTCCCACTTACATACAGGACTACTATTGCTATCTAACTAGTTGATTACACCCCTGAGGAATGTGGGAAATCAGGTGGACAACTGATCTCCATAAAATTTTCCCACAAATGCCAGACAACACCTAACTGCCATAAACTTGCAGGCCAAATTCAGAAGGTCAGCTGTCAGTAGAAACTTACTGCACAACTGTTGGTACTACTTCTAGGGCATTCCGTGTATTAGCCATCATGAATGTTTAGTTTCAGCTAACTTCTAGCAGTAAGAGATATTATAAAATTTATTGAAAAAACCACAACAGAAGAGGCAAAAAGGATAGTTATAATGGCTGATATGCACATGTGAAGCCACTGTAGAAAACTCGCAGTAACTCTGGAATTTTGGACAGGTGGAAGAAGGAGCAGATTTGTGAAAGGGCTGAGACGCAGCTAAGCTGAAAGCATTTAGAACTAAATACAAAATATTACAAAATCCAACCTTTCTTTAAAAAATAATAATAAAAGAAGATCAGGTCTGTCATCTTTAAAAGGACGTAAGGAGCTTCAAAGTTCTCGTTCATAACATCAGGAAGAAAACCCATTTGTCATGGTCCAACCAGCCACTGCACCATAGCAAGTAATAAAGGCAATTCTCAAAGACAAGTGAGCTAGCCGGGTTAAACACAGCACTTGTTCGGAGAAAGTTATCAACCTAGAGCTCAGCAGCCCTGCAAATCTTTGTAAAAAAGTTGAGGAGAGTGCAGACAAGTCACGTAAATACTTATCTACACTTTTGGCAAATTAAAGAAATATCTGACTGAACAATAGTTCATAACTATTCAGACTGGTTTTTCTTGTGTTCCTGAGTACTACAGATGTAAATTTGTATTTATATATACCTCTTGATTTACAAATTTGTATGCCAAGCAGTAGAAATTCAGTAACTGGGCTGAACTTTACTGCACTGACTCTTCAGCAGTGTGCATCCAAACAGGTTTTCATATATTATATTTTATTTCTGCTTACAAAGATTGCAAATCATTTAGTAACAGGTTTAAAGTTTTTTTCCTCTTTTTAAAACGATAGCCAATACTACTCAAATTTTCGGTGTGCAAATGTTTGTATTTGTATTTCAAAAGGACGCAGAAATGGTACTCACATCTCATCACAGCTCCTAGTTAACGGCACAGAGGAGCAGGAAGAAACCAAATTCACTCTTTTCAGTCCCTAAACCAGGCTGCAGGAACTGCAGAGTGAATAAGCAGAAGCCCAAGGTCGCGCACACCGAAGTTCAGTAAAACACAACTGCTGAGTGAAATGGATAGCACCTCCCAGTCCCGAGAATGGTGCTCTCTGCCCTGCCATCACTGTCTTGAAGGATATAGCAGTGGCTGCTGTTTGAGGAGCACACGCAACAAAAGAACCAAATGGCTCCAGCTGGTTCACAACTCAGACTTTAGCTGAGGGGTCTTTCACATCCTGTTCCTGAACACAGTGAGTTGCTTAGATCAAAGAGCTACTATGTATTTGCATCACAAGGAGACAGTCCTAAAAAGGGTACTCTGTCTCCATCAGAGGAGAGGCTAGGCCAGCCTGTAACTCCCGCTACAGTGAGCAAAAGGCAACCGGCACTGAAACTGTGACAGGATTTATTTTCTACTCTGTTTCTGAAGCCATCCAACACATTCCAGCACTCAGAGCTATCTGTAAAAGTAAAATTAACATCCTATTGCAGACAATGCGATCCTCTGATTAGTCCTTTCTCTTTACAAATAACCTTAAAGTTGGAAGTCACATTGTGCCCAGCAGGACTGGAACCTCCAGACTCCAGAATTACTGTACTGTAGAGCCATTCTAATGAAGCAGGAAAATGATCTCTAGGGAGTTTTGGCTAAGTAAAAATATTCTCATTCAAATATATTCTTCAAATCACAAATCAGGGATTTTGTAAAAGTATTTAAAAAACAAGAAGTGCTCCCTAAGGAAAAAACCCAAACCCTATATTTTCTTTTTAGGAAATGGCCTTAAACCTGTACTGGGCCACAGAATGTGGAGCCATTCCTGCAAATATCTAACTCGGAGACCATTTCTGCTACTGTCTGTTGGCTCTTCTGCAAAGGTGGAGAACTACGTCATCTAGCACTCCTCTCTTTTATATGGTATTTTGTATATTTGTTTTCTGTAATAGAGAGAGACTTCCTATTATAGCCACTCTGAAGTTACTTTGTCACTGCTGCCAAACACAGCAGGGAATTACAAATAAGGAAATATTTGGCTGATTTGTGTATCAAGATGCTCAAACTAAATTCACAGGAATGATTTTGTAGCGATTTCAAATGCTGTCAAAAACAATCTTTACAGTCACCCCTCTGCACTCAGCACAGATAATTTGGTGAATAAGGACTTACGCAAATACTCGGCTCTTTTGGATACTGTGGCATATGATGGTCTGGGTCTCTGTCAGATATGTTTATTTCACCAGGAAATCTAAGGACATATACATCTGCCTTTTTCTATAGTTTAGGTTTCTTCTACTTTACATCATTCTGTCCCAGCAGGTAGTTTAATAAACATCACCTGTGTAAATAGTTACAGTATTTCTGTTCGAAACAAAATAAAACCTTGCTCTCATACTTAACATTTGTTCTTCAAGATACCAAAGAGAGACATAGAACTTTTCCTGATGTGGTAAAATCCACAGAAAATGATTTTTTTTTTTTTCCACAAAATATTTCAAACAGCTCCAGCTTGCAGAATCTGCAGCTCTTTCAACGTCCACCACACACAAGTAATGCCCTGTATTTCGTAGCAAGAGCGAGACTACAAAGATGGCAGCCACTACTGCTTTTTCCCAGCTCTTTAAAGCACAAAAGAGTTTCTCCAATGAGTTTGTACCACCATAATGCATGTACCAGCGCAAATTTCCTGTTCTATGGGATAGAGAGAAGGAAAAGAAATACCCCATACTTGTTTTCCTGACCTTTTGCTTTCCAATCCTCAAAGGTCACCTCTTCTTAAGACATCACTTTATAGCACTTAAAAACACCTTCTCAAATCTGAGGAGTGTGATAAGCCAAGTGGAGATTTACTTGTAGAGAGTTTTCTCAATTCTTTCTCTGCAGATACTAAGGTCAAAGCAGGTTACTGAAGTCAGTGCAGGCTATGGAATAACTACCTTATTGAAAAACTACCAGGCAAGTACTACAGTCGTCAAACTGCATGGTATGAAATTGATCTTTGCAGGGTCAACAGGAAGAAAGTTTAAAAAGAAATTATGTAGAACAGATTACATAAAAAGTAATAAAAGTCATTAAAACATAAACAGCATTTTTCTCACCGTCTCAGAGGAACTGCTAGTTTAGTAGCATACTGACCAAATGAAGGTAACATCAAAATAACAGACTCGTCAAATTAGGGAAATCCTCATGGCTGGATGTTGCTTTACATGAAAAAAACCCTTCATTTCAATTATGTGTGGTGAAGAACATAATATGACACAAAATATTAAGTGAAAAGCTGTTTGCTTCACGCAAAAATACCAGTATACTGGAAAAAACAGGAAGAGTTAACTTCAGTAACTGTCACCCACATGTTAGGGTTGACATGAGCAAGGCCTTTCACTGATTACAGTAAGAAAATAAGGCTGCCTTTAAATAGCACAGCTTTCTTCCATGATTTAAAAGTACATATCTGTATACAGACACATGTGCAAAGTAGTTGCATTATTTAAAGCTTGTTGTCCCTGTAACTATCTGAATGAAAAATTATTGGTAAGCATATCCATTAAAACTATACAAATGCAGTAAGGAATAGTGTATTACATGTGAATCCGACATCTAGATAAAAAAAAAATCTATAAAAATAAGCTTGTTTTTCTTAGTAAGACAAGTATGACGAACTTTAATTCTACCCACAAAGCGGCAAAGTTCATGAATTACATGTATATAGATCTGAAGAGCTAGGTAAGTATCACTCGGAATGAAGATTACAATGATTCTCTAACTAAAACTGCCATCTGACTTCCCTGGCTCTATTGGGATGTTAATCATGTTAATCTGTGGTGGGATATACCATAAGTGACAAAATGTAAGGCTAAGCCAAGGAAAATATCACAGCAGGTAGAATCCGTTTTACAGAAAGAACTCTTACAGAATAGCCACTGCTTTTTGAATGAGCAATCAGCGTAGAAAACAGAAAATCCAAACTGTGACCTGGTACCTCATTTCTCAGTATATAGACTGTTTCTTTATGAATGATTCTATGTGCTTTATTACTAGACAACACACTTAGGCTACTCTTATTTTAACACAATACTATTTCAGTGAGATTTTTCTTGAACTCTAATGAGATGGATTTTTATTTTTAACTCTCTTTGATTTTTATTACAAAAAGGAACGTCTACTGTTTGGAGCTCACTCAGATCTACTTGATATCAATTGAACAATTTTTCTTACAGAAGTTAAGTTTTTAAAAAACTACCTTCAAGAACATCTTGGACATTAAGTTAAAATAAATGTACAATTAATCAACACTTTAAGTTTAGAAATACCCAAGAGAATTATTTACATGCTACCCAGTAAATGGAAACTTGGATCTGGTTCCACAATTAGAAAGAAACAATTCAGTTTATCCAGCACATGCAACTTACTTGAAGGGTTACAAACTCAAAGTTGTTTCCAGGTCATCTGATGGTACCATACAGACCTCTCTGCTCTCTTTGTTTTTCTTTATTGTAGTAAATCTCAGGGGTTTTTTTATTTCCCTGATTATAAACTAATCACATTTATAAGCTTAGTAATTTGGCTCTCTTCCCAATTTAAATATCTGAAGAAGAATACACCCTATTTTTCCTTCTCAAGTCTGAACGTGGAATTGGTTCCTTAGACATGGAGACAACACAGTTAAATGGGAAAACAATGAACTTGCATCCCTAACTATTATACGAGGACATTCATTATAAAGGTATGTCACATTAATGAACAGTGTGGCTCACGCCACCCGCATAGAAACATTATCAGCAACAGCAGCCCTGCAGGGCCTCAAAATTTGTCGTCACTTTGGAATGTAGAATCAAATTAGCAAAGCTGGCCTCAAAGAATGAGATTCTGTAAGGTTTTTAAACATCTTAGACAGAAATTCGATTAAGATTAATTCAAGCCAAGCAAGCAATTTTAGAGGCGTTGGAAGCAATTTCCTTTCACATCATGGTCGTGTGCTGCTGACATGAATGCCTGGAGAAAAATGTGCTGTTAGCAGAGACAAGATCTTACTATGGAGAGGGAACTATATTACATCCTTGTAAGCTTAGTTTTTAAAACAATAATACTAAGGTAACACGTTTTGTAAAGAAATATACAAAATATTCATCATGCATCATAAATAATTGACTCTGGAGACAGGGTACTTTGAATACCACAATCAAATTTTCAAGCTGGTTTGTGTCCTCAACTTATAAAGGTGAGACTCTTCAAAAGAATGTGCTGGGTGAATAAGATTTAATCTAATGCCATTTTAGAAAAATTATAGCAGTGCTCATCAAATTATTAGTGCACTGGTAAAGCATTTTGAATCTAAATCCTTCACTACTTTCATTTATTTTATGATGTTGAAAAGGTTATCCTTCAAAAACCGTCAACCAATTCATATAAAAGATTTAATGTTTTAAGGAGAGATAAGAGGAAAACATGTCATTATATCTTTGAAAGAAGATGGATTCTAACAACTTCAAAATTAATCATTTTTCAGAAGATGGCAAAAGCATGCACGGGCTTTTCACTTCATTCTCAACTCAAATTAGGTACCCTAAAGCTATATAGTTATTTTCTAGATGTAAAAAAGTTCAAAGAAAGAGAGACAATTTTTCCTATTGAAATAGTTTTGTGAATTTAAACCTAGGAATGTTCTTCATCTGTTTTCAATTTGTACCCCCCCTCTTTTTTGGGTGAGTTATTTTATTTTTTTCCCTAATAGAGGCAGAGTCCCACATAGCTAATTTAAAGTTATGAACAAGTTGCTCCATTTTCTTAGTCATCATTCACAGTGCTTTTAAAGTAGTTGGTGGACCAAAATAAAGAATGAATTAAAAAAACCCCTTACAGCTTTACAGTCATTCCCATATAGACATGGGGAACTTAGTTTCAAGAAAAAAATAATAAACATGACAAGAAGAAATATATAGCTAGGAAGTGAATATATGAAGCTTAAAGAATGGAATTAATAATGAGTATGAAAAAAATTCCAACAGAAATCTTAAAACAAATGCTTGTAGTATAAGCCATACAAGTTGGTTGGTATATGTCCTTGCATAAGGATTAGCAAGGATATGAAACAGAGAAATGACCTCTTTCACTTGTATTCAGGTGATAGTGAAGTCACCTGATTTCACTATTAGAAATCATTCTAATAGCATTTTCTAAGTGGCTAGACAGACAGGTAATAGATGGCAAACATACTCTTCATGAACAGGGTGGGTCTTGCTGATTGTTTGCTCAAGTTTGCAATGGTTGAGAAATTGTAAAGCAATTTCCTAGCAAACTCAAGCAATTTGCCAGCTTTGCCACAGGCAAAGTTGGAGACATTACTGTGAGTGATTATTTCTTCATTCTGGAGTACTGGAGACATCACATTCAGCTTTCAGTTTCTTTGATCAGAGTCTGTCAAACAGTGAGCAGTGGATTCTTTTTGACTTCACATAATTCTTCAAGCAATATTTTTAACTCAGCACAATCTTCATTGTGTTACAACACGATTCAAACTGTTCTCTCGATTTCTTAGGTCTTGCCCTAAGCTTTAGCACTCACCACACTTAGTGTCAATCCACACAGCCCTTTATTAGAACTAGCAGAAAAAATCCTCATGGTACAAGAATTATTAAATGGACAACATAGCTTTTCAGACTCAAGCTTTACAGTTGGGGAAGAAATATGCTGGTCATCTCCTTTCTAATCTACTCTTTTGCCCAATGAAAAGCAAGCTTCTGTCACATTCTAAATCTGATAATTCTCATTGTCAGAAGGCAAAGGATCGACGTACTTTTATAGTTTGATGGAAAAGATGTAGTGACCTGCTCGACTCTGGAATACTCTTCTCTGTATCACAAAAGGAGAGTTGATCTCTTCATGACACTAGTTTTGAGCAAGAGGGTCATAAGAGTTCAAAATTGTGTCAGAGGCGTGCATTCCATTTTTAAAAACAGTTAAAATGTATATTGTTCCTCAGCTATTTGGTATATCTTGCTCACAGTCCCAGGGTCAAACTGCTCCTCAGATCTATGCTGTGACAATATTGGTTCCATGTGAGAATAGAAAGGAATTTGGAAGTTTTGTTTTCATATATGATGCTGGCTATATATACATCCCTAAAATATCTTAGTCATTTGTTGCTCTATGCCCTCTCCTATTCTTTTTCCTTGGGCATGGAATTAATTTAGTTTTCAAAATACTGAATAGTCTAAATTATGAGGTTTAAAATAAGAATAGGTGTGTAAAATTAAATGATACTATGATATAGCACACTAAATTATAGAATGGGTCCTTTTGCAGCTCTGGGCTCTCTTCTCAGTTTTTTCCTTTCATTTCCCCAGAGGAAAATAACACAATGAGGAAAAGCATAAGCAGCAAAAACATGGAATAAAAGTAAAATAACTAAGCACACAGCCTTAACTAAATAAGAGCAAGAATGAAAGATATCCTTACTGAAACATTTGAAGATTGTGTACACCTGACAATGAAATCCAATAGCAAGAGAAATGTTATTCTAGAGGAAGTTATGATAACATCTTGCAGTAATACTGATCAATGACATAGGAAATACATTAGCTTTATACTGTGCAGAACAATCAACATGTAAGGGACAGTAAGCAGAGGATTTTCCAGTTCCAGATCTCTAAGTGCACCCTTTTGTAAATTCTCTAAGTTTACTTGTACAGAAACTCTTCCATCATTTCAATCCTGCCTGACTTTCTCAGAACATTTCCAGCTCTACTACATTGATTTTGATATAAGAGCAGAACAGTCCACAGTTACCAAGATAAATCATTGATGTATAGTCTAGAATTATTATATTCTTTGTTTCGTTCCCTACTTCTCTCCTAGTAATTCGTAACACTTTTTGGTCAATATTGGACTGACATATTTGTGGACCTACCATAATCCCCAGTTACTTCTGTGTAGTAATGACTAACTCAGTCCATCATTTTGAATGGGATATTGGGACTTTTTTCTTCATTGCATGATTAAGCATTTATCTGGATTGGATTTCATGTTTTACTGTTAAAAAATAAATTTGAGAGTTACCATGTATCTGTAGCTTGAGTCATCTCTGTCATCAAATGTTGTTTCTCACTTGTGGTTTCATTCTTCTTTTCAACAGAAAACACAGACAGGCTTAGTAAAAGTTATGTGTAACAGTAAAAGAATTCTCATTAGAAGAATATGTAGCTTATGCTATGGGGGAAATGATGCAATCCTTGTACAGACTCTGCATCTTCAGCCAAGATGGAAATAAGTGTTATGGTCACAAGTCCACGATTGAAATTCACTCCTAGAACAGGCCTAGATGCCCATAAACTCCACATTCTCTACAGTATAATGCTTTAATCAAATGCGTAGAGAACAGCATAAAGTAGATTACAGAGACTGTAGAAAAAAAGGGAAGTTTTCATTAATAACAATCACGTAAAATTTAATATACCACATTAAACTTTGTGAATCATGCAGATGTCACAACAGTGCTTCGTAAGAAAGTCATCCAAAGATATAAAAATAGATCAGCCTCACTGTCTCTGCCTATTTCCTTTCAGTAAAACAGTGTCTAAGATAAGAAGCACACCTATGAGTTTAGATGCACTTGCACAATGTGGAAATGAAAGATTTGAAATTAGATCGTCATTCAGTTGGGTAACATAAACATGACTATTTCAATATCAAGATGCACTTTATGCTTGTGTTTTGCATCAGAGTTGATGTAATCTGAAAACTTAAAAAATGAAGTGTCATTCTCTGGTTTCATTTTACTAAGCTTTTCATATAGACTCAGTGACGTGGAAAAGTGGCTATCGCATGATTTTGTTGTGTCTTTGCCTGTAAAAACAACAGAATAGGTCCATGCATGGAGTAGCTGAGACTGTTGAGAGACTGAAACTGAGATGCACTGAGTCATCTATGAAATAAACAATATGTGGGATGTGGCAGAAATCTGTTTTGCTTTGGAAACATGATGAGATATCAACATGAATATCACTTTTCTAATCATGTGAAATTGCCAGGTTGATTTTCAAGTCATTATCCCTGTAATCAGATAAAAAGTTTTCAAAACCAAATTGTTCCCATTTGTGATTTCTTGATCATAGCCTGTCTAGACTGTTCTAACAATATATTATTTTAAGATTAAATGTTTGCACCATCTGCACTGTAAATGAACCAGAAAAAAAACGGTTTTAGAACATGACTCTTCACAAGCCTTGAGTAGATGACAGTATTCCTCCAGGAACTCAGCTTCACTACAAGCACAGGGAAGCATTCTTCAGAAGTCAGTTAACTTGCTCATCTGTTTTTGAGGCGCAGACTTTCCTCAGCTCCGAGATCCGCAATTTTTACTTTTACACAGGGAAAATATGCTCTCCAGCATAAAATGATTCATACAAAGTGCACAGAGAGCATTGCTTCAAATACCTTGAACTTGAAAATAAAATCTCTCAATTTTTTTTGTTCCTGATTTTTTTCTAAGCCACACAACAGTAGATGCTGATCCTAGCTTGGGTGAACTGAATTATATTTCTTCAGTGGCTTGTGTAAATTGATTGGTTTTATAAGAAAAATGATAAGAGAGACAGTAAGAATAATTCTTTGGAAGATCAAGTTTGTTTACGAATCCTTGCTGACATTCTCAATGAATGTATAATTAATTATCTGTAAAAAAAATCCCAGCAAAACCCACGCCCCTATTCTACAATTGTTTCAGAGGCAAGGAGGAATGAATGTTTAACAGACAGGATTAAATGTAAGCATAAACTTTTCTATTTATAACAGATTTCATTGTAATAATTGCTCTAGATGAATGAGGCAGACAAAACGGATCACCAAGTACATGAATAAAAACATAAATGTATTGTACACCTAAACATATATAATAATATATAAAATACATGTTTATAAATATATGTTTTTAATTATATTTGATTTCTTAAATCTACTTTTACATAGATAACTTAAACATATGCTGTCAACTACTTACTTCATTAGTTAAAAAACTAAACCAGTGGAGGTGGTGGTAGTGATAAGTAAAGGTATATGCAATAAGTAAAGGTATAGGGCATCCTGAGGAGTGAAACATTTAAAAAACTGTTTCAAAAACAGTAAATAAGCAGTTTCATTAACACATCTCAAAGTAGCAGAGGCCCTAGAGCCTATGCCAGAACTGTTCATGCTTACTTTCTTCATAGCAGTCTGTAGACACAAATAAATTAGAAAATGTGTAGGTCAGAGAAATGCAGTGTGACTTGCAGTGATTGTAAAGATGGAAGTATGAAAGAATTCAGTTTTCTGCAGAAAAAAAATTGTTCGGTTCTATATGAGAATCATATTAAGAATCCAGCATCAATTTTATCTTGAGCATAACCTAAAATTAGATGACAAGCGATTTCTCATGAAAGCAAGAGGTACCCAAGCACTTAGGATGCTAAAATATGGTCCTAAACTCAGATCTGTCTTGACTCATTTGATAGGAAGCTGATGTGGGACTCTGAAGCATCATAAAACTTACACTGCCAAATTTACTGTTTTAACTGTTGTAGACGAGCCATGGGATTATAAAGAAAATAGGTGAGATTAATATTTTGCATGTCATTTAACATAATGTGATTCAGAGTAATACACAGAATATATATACGGAATATTGAATGATATGCAGAATATGAGATGAGTAGCTCTGTTCTTATTGTACAGACACACAACCACTCCTATTTAGGATTACCCTGTTTACGTTAAGATTAAAATATGGAACGCTAACAAAAATGTCAGAAACACATGCGAAGCACTATAAACCCTGTAACACATGAAAATCTCTAGCCACATACAAACTATAAACCTGTTACTGAAAATTGCAGCATTTGTCTTTCCAGCTTTCATTAGCAAAGCTGTGATTTTCTCAACATATTCAGTAGCAGATTGCACTGTTCTGAGACCAGCAAATTGTCGTGGACTTTGCTATCTATGGTATTACAGGAAAAATACTAAGAATACTAACAATAATCTCAGAGACATCTGTCCAAGCACAAGGGATTTCTGCCATTATATTTGCCATTTATAGTGAGAAGGCTTAATCCTTAGAAGTTTTGAATAACATGGATTTTATATCTGCAGATTTTAAATAATAAAATATATCCAATTAAGCGGATGACTAGCAATGCTACTGTCTGCTTCTGCCATCAGTAGAAGTAATTATAGGTTTGTAACGTGAACAATTTATCAAGAATATAGAAGTTGTCCTTCACTGTACCCCAAAATAACCTGTTTTTCTAATTGCACATCTAATGGTGAAGATTATTTTAACCAATTTTCTCATACAACATTTCCACATACCTGAAGAGAAAATCAGTGCAAGTATATTTTAAGTACCTGCTGATAGCGTTTTGGGGTGCTTCTACTTTTAAAACAAAATTTCTATTTATTAATCAAACATTAAGGTTGGTTGTTCAAAGGAGGAGGTACATTATCATATTTATTATTGCCTAAATATTTCAGAAGCATGTGTACATAAATCATGCCACAGAACCTCCAAAAGCAATAAGTCTCTCTAGCTGGTCTTGATAGAGAAAAACAGAGCATGTAGGCCATTGCTATTAAATATTCTCTTTACTACAACAACAGATTTCTCTTCCTCTGTAAATTAGTACTTTTTACCAATACCAGGACTTTAAAGTTGTAACAGTTCAATAATTTATTCAGCCTCTGTGAAGTCTAGCTTAATCTCCATATAAAGACATTTGGGCTTCAACATTTGCAAGAAAGCATTTGAACATTTCCAGAAGACGTTAACAAACTCTGTCACTAAAGGTATGTGTTTTGTTCAAAACTTGCCTTTCTCATTGTCTTCCAGCTGACAAGCCAACTTTCTAATCCTTCCAAATATAAATTGTGTTCCAATGCCTAATTTTAACACCAATAGAATGTTAGTCAGAGGGTAGAGATTAACACCATCTTAGTTCTTTTTGATAGTAATTTAGAACCTTCTAAAATTCTCCAACATCCTGAAACAATCAGACCTACTTATATTACTACCTTTCTACCACTTTACTGTATTTCAAAGGTGGGCCCAGTGTATCTTCTACTTGCTTCAGATACAAATAATCCTTTTTATACACTTAAAAGTAATAAGGTATAGACAAACATCTACTCAACCCCCCTACAATCTTAGAGCAGAAATCTTTCATGGAAAATTAGATTCTCTTTTTAAAAAGTCTTGCTTTTAAAAGGAGTGAAATAAAACTGATTTAATGGACAAATAGAAGCAGGGGTACTGATTTAGAACATGTATAATTTCTGTAACAAAAGAAGAATAACACATTTATAAAAGATTAGAGAAACTAAGAATTTGATACATTAGACCATAAAACTTTGTTGAAACCTGTGTATAAACACTTAGAGAACTATTTCCTCAAATATTTTTTTGATTACTTGGAGATAGCAGAACATTTCAGGCCACTGAATAGGAGTGGCTGAGAGAGCCGACGAGGAAATATTTGTTATTCTTCCAACATGGAAGTGGCACTGAACAAAATTCACAGAGAGCTGTAACTGGAAAGTCCATCTCCTTACCCAGCTGAAGATCACAGCTCTGTCATGTCTGGAAGCTTCCACTGGAGTTATTCTTTTAGCCAAATAGTTGCATTTTGCCACTATTATCACGTGCTTTCTCCTCATTTCCTAGGCCACCCCTTGCTGAGATCTTTGCAGAGTGTCAACCCTTTGGAAAGGATTCAGTGCTATAAACTGAGCCTGTTTATCTCAACACACAGGTACTCCTGGTACCTGGTACACTGGTACTCCTGGTAAACGTTTCTTTCCCCTCCCCCCTCCCCCCCACCTTATTCTGCCCTTAGACGAATTGCTTCAGCCTAACACAGAACACCACAAACAGTGATATCACAGGTTGTCCAGATATTTTCAAACCTGAATACAAATATCATTGTCATATCAATATAAACCACTTCTTTATCAATATAAACCAATTTTTTAAAATTTTACTGTCACTTTTAAGCCTGCAAGCCACAAGACTTGCATAAGATTTGTGATCTTCCTTGGTTACATAATAATAAGTACATAATGCGCTACTATGTGGCCCAGCTGCACTCATGGTTGTAACAACGAATTTTAAGCTGGTTCATTAAGCGGAAAATCTGAACATCTCACCTTTTGGTTGTTAAGCAAAACACACATTAAAGAATTAGTACTGTTAAGAAAAAAAAGAAGACTATTCTAAAATAAACAGAATTTCCAAATTATGTCTGGTAAAATGACTCAAACTCTTAAATCAAAAAGATTCTGTATTTCTAGAGTCTTGAACTGAAGAACCTGTGAAATCAGACCCTCTGTAATTTTACAGCTGGAAAAATCTACTCTGGAATGGATTTCAATGCAAATGTATTTTTACAAAATCACCTGTTTCATGTTAAACAGTCTTAAGAAAATTAAAAATCCTAGTTTAAAATACTCTTGCAGTAATACTTGATAAGTCTAGAACACAAATTTTGTTAAAAGCAGCTAAATCAAATTCAGTCAAGAATGCTACTGCATTGTCTGTTATTCTTTATGACACTTTTATTGATATTTTATTCACTTCGCATTTAAAAAAATGAGGGTTATTGTTCTTTTAATAGGTATTATTTGTATAATAGGTACATATTGTCATGTTAATAAACAGTCATAACTTCTTTGTTAGAGTTATTACAATGCATGGCTCATTAGCATTATAAGTGTCCTTAAAGAGGGACCATACAATGGAAATTAACATGGGGAAATAAGGAAAAGCTTCAAGTCTACACATCTATGAAGTTTTCTCCAAGTTTCATTTTTTCTTTGAAAAAAGCAATAAGATGGAACAATTTACGATTCTAAATTCTGCATGTTTATTCTATTCTCAGCAAGTCGAAACTTTACTAGGAAAAATCCCACAATATTGGGAAAATGTGCTTTAGAGATGTAGTGAATTTTAAAATACGATGAAAGATGTGGTAGAATACAGAGCCCCTTCTAGCAGTTACAAACAGGCATGCTATTGTAATAATTCTTTTTTATGCCTGGATGAGAAAAAAGGCTGGAGCTATAGAAGGCCTCCAAAATGTGTTGCATTATGGAGTCAGAAAAAGCAAACTTTTGCGAAATATTGTCACAAAGAGAAGTAAGTGCTATTAAAGACAGCACTTCATGCTTTTCTTATTTCCATTCCCCAACAGTAGAAAAAGAAAGGAGTATTTCTAGGACAAGAGAGTATAACAGTTAAACCTTCTACATAGTAATCAAATACCTGATTGCCAGTAGATATGAATTATCAAAACTGTATGGAATTTAATGTTTCCAGACTCGTTTCTATTAGAACCAATGAATATGTTTTGTACCAAGATTAAATATAAAAAAATAAAATTCTAAATAAATGAATGTCAGCAACAAAACCCTATTGAAATAGGTGCAGAAAAATTGCGCTGTCTGCCCTAACAAACCAAAACATTTTTTAAAAGACAACAGATTTTTGAGCTTCATATTTCTGGTCTGTTTGGAATTTTGTGAGCTAAATACAAACTAAAGCATGGAAGGCTTTAATATGTCAGCAATTCAACGACAAGAAAACGAGATCTATATGAAAAAAGTATTCTTAATGATGAATTTGTTTAATCTTTTAGATTAGTAATAGCTGGTTATTGTGATTCCTTATCTTCACTTTTTAATTATTCTATGATTTCTCCTGAAATCTCGCTGTAAAAGTTGCCACCTGGCCAGGTTTGCAGATTGCTACAGGCCTCTGTCCTTTACAACGTTCATGTGAATCTTTTCTTCAGTTTCAGCCACTGTCAAACTATGTATGCATGCATGCATGCCAAAAATCAAAATAGCGTATCATCATACAGTTTGTATTCCACTCTAAGCTTTAGTATTTTTCACATGCCAAATTTCAAACAGTAGTACGTGAGCCAATGAAGTGCTTTCTCAGTCAAAACTGTCTGCAGAAAGCATGAAAATAACTGTACAACTGAAACCATTTCCTGAAAAGGCCAGGTATTGTCAGTTTACCAAATTCATATAAGTCACCACCTACTTGATTTTTCCTCTCCTGCATACAAACACAACTACAAAAGAAATGTATTGCAATCATGACTATTCACTGCAACAAATATTTAACTTCATTGCTATTCATATGGGAGCAAAACCACCCCTTAAAACACTATCCTCTCTACAGCGTGACTCCACAGATTCCAACTGCAAAAAAATCCAACATTTACCTCCAGTGAGTTGGGAGGTATCATTTCCGTAAGAAGTTAATATTTCCTATTTTCATCTCTTAGAATTCTAAATATTCAGTGGTGATATTCATATCATATCCTTTCCCCATACAGTAAGAAATAAGTTTCAAAACCTCTGATAATCAAACCATTTATTGAGCTCCATAGAGAAGAAAAAATGTCAGTAAGCTAAAGGTTAAAACTTCTTTCAGATTAGTGTTTGTATAGGTTACAACCAGGAAATCAGCCAGCCCATTCTGGATCCTAAAGGTTCTCCCAAATCATTTAAATGAGTTTTTCAAATGAAACTTTGTCTAGAAACTAATACCTTTGTCAGTTCATACTGGTATGACATGACTCATCAATTTTTCAGTAAAAATCATCAGTTTTACAGTGTCTCTGTGCTGCATCTAGTTTATCAATGAATCATTTTTCCTTTCCTACCAAGGAAGAACTGTTTAAAAGTTCTATATGAAAAAAGAAAAACCACAACAACCTTCCTAAAAAATAGAATACCTTGCTCTGTACTTGATTTTCTTTATCTGTACACAGAGATAAAAACATCTACTCACACGTTAAGAAGCTTTGGAGACAATTGATGTTCCACTGGTTGTTGGCATTGCTGATTCTACTGCCACTGGTAAGGAGAGGAACTACAGGCTATCTGGCAAGAAAACATTATGTCTGCCAATTTAGAGAACCTGCAGCAGCTGGAAATGGTAGTTGTGAAGACAGCAAGAGGATTTTCCATTATAAACTATTTCCTTCATGTGGCTGATCAGCATTAGTAAGAAGTAAATACATATAGGCAGGAAGTTTGGTCTTTCTTTAATGCAATGAGAAAACACCTGCTGAATTCAAGGAAGTTTACATTTTACCCAGGACATGATTATATGCTGGTGACTAAGCAAGCAAAGTAGTGTTGTGCTATTCAAGATAAATGTACACTGCACCGTATATGCCACTCAGGGTACAGGTTTTAACCTACCCAATCATTTCAGCTATGCAAAATGAAAAAATAATCAAAATTTATAGCACCAAAAGCACAGGTTTTTACTTCTACCTCTACTTTCACCATGAGGTTTCCCACCTGCTAACTTTCTAGCATTTTATTTTATTTCCTGACCCCTATCCGTGTTCCAAAAAAATTTTTTTGTTATACTTTGCAGCTTTCAGACTGAGGTTCTCAAAATATTAGTTATTTTTACAGAACAGTGTAAGTTCACACAAATAACAAAACCCCACAATGTTCTATAATTCTAGATGGCAAAAACCTGCCTTATTTTCACACATGTGAAGATGAAGAAATAATTTCCTGACAAGGTCACAGCATTTCTCTAATTTTAAAAGCTTTTAACACAATTTTTAAATTAATTTTTATTTTATTTTCGGGATTATTCAATCGACACCTCTGTAGATGAGTTTCTTGAGAAGGAAGTGAGAAAGAAATGAAACAGTATATTACAGGTATCTTTAAAAAAAGAGAAACTTTCTATAAATTCTGCATTATTGTCCTGGGTTCATCTCAAACCACGACAATTATAAATCAACTCTAAATAAACTGTAAAAAATTACATCATTGTGTGGCATCACATGCAATATCTTTTGCCATTTGTTGGGTGCAACTGGCAATTCACATGGCTTCTGGTAACAATATGCCACAATAATTATGCCATCCCCGTTTGTCTGATAATAGTGGCCATGTATATAAGTACAATTTTCCTGCACTCAGTAGGCTCATTTGAACAACCCAGGGTGCCTTGGTCAGCATAAGAAATACACACATTTATATACTTCCATGGTATAAATCCTCCCAAAAGAGAGAAGCTTAAATTCTATTAAAATCTATTGCTAGCCAGGTTTCTGACCAAAGGAAATCCATGCTATTATTTTACATAAATGAACACTCTGGTTTTGTCAAACACAGCACTTGAAAATATGTATTTGAATATTACAGAAGTTTTGCAGTGGGTACATCACATGTGAAGTAGTTGAATTCCCATAGAAAGACTTCATTATTTTCATAATTTCTACTGGGAGTCACAGAGGTGCCTTTTCTTTGTCTTTCACAAACAATTAACCTTTTGCCATGAATGCAATTGGCTGAGAGCAATCCTAAGTGACTCAGAAAATAATTTACAGCAGAAACTGTACAAAGTTAATTAGTATTAGTCCAAGAAGGTTATTCATATATTATCAAACTGTGAAAAGTGGCCAGCATGACCCTCATGGAACTTTAAAGTACAGCTGAGTTTTGATGTCATCAGCTGCAGAGTGTAAATGCTAATTAAGCTCAAGTAGACATAGATCTTATAGCCACGGTCATTTTAAGTCTGAATCTTACAATTTCTGAAAACAGGGGTAAGTACAAGCATGCAAAATAAATACTCTGTACTATTACTCACTTCTTAAGTTGGAAAAAAACCCCAAACCAAGAATACTTGTTCTTTAACCAAGAACTTTTTTCCTTGTTCTCTTTTTTTATAGATCAGATCATTCAGTTTTTACAGATTCTTTCTACCTAAAAATAAATACCCTTTAGAGTCAGTTATGAACATGTATGCTTCCAAAGGCAGAATCAAGGCATGGAGAACAGTCTCATTTTTAAGTTTGACGATCTAGAAAGGGAGTTCTCAATGTGCTTATTGGACCGCCTGAAGGGCACACCGTTAGATTTCCAAGTATCTGCACTGGTTGGCATTGCAAGCGAGCCGCTTATTAACAGTTATTTGATAATTCCTTCTGGTACCTATGGCAAGTGAGACCGTCAGCAGTAAGTCTATTGCATGGAATCCTGCCCTACCCTTGCACACCTTATGTACCCATTTAAAGCTAACTCACAACCTCACAAAGCAGACCTACACCACCCATTTGGGCACATACTTCTGTAAGCTGTTGGCTAATTAAAAGCAGCTGAGAAAACTCCAATGGCCCACCATCTTCCTGGGCTCCATCCAGGCCACAACGACCCCAGTGGGGGGACCTTTTTTGAGGGGAAACCTGCTTTGGTGCCGTGTGTGCCGTTTGGCTCCTGCACACGGGCACGGTTTATCTGGAAGGACTGAGACAGCAGCCAGTCCCCAGGAAGAGCCAGGCCAGGCCAGGCCAGGCCAGGCCCTGACAGGAATTCAGTCACAGCCGTGGCACCTCCACCCGTGGGGCCACACTGCTACATGTTGTGAAGGTGCCACCTTGCCCCTGCGCTGCAGGGCAGGAAGGTCGATACTAACATCCTTGTTCATGAGGATGGGTAAAAAAGAAAGAAGTACCTTCTTCATAGGCTGCTGCCATCCTGGCATGCAGGTGTGTCAGCGGACTGTGAGGCAGCCATCAGAGCACGGGGAGCCAGTTCTTCACCATGAAGGACTCAGGAGGCCTGTGCAGGCCTCAGCCAGCCATGGCCACAGCACTTGCCAGCGGGGCC
>NW_010420340.1:117046-119290 GCF_000710305.1 Buceros rhinoceros silvestris
GGGGCCGGGGCAGGCCTCGGCCAGCCATGGCCACAGCACTTGCCAGCGGGGCCAGACGCAGCCCACTGGCAGCCAAACCTCACCACAAGCTCTGCCAGCGGGAGCATGTCCTGCGGGCCGGCAGTGGAGAGCGGGGCCTCTCCACGCTCCCGGCGGCAGAATGAGCTCAGGGGCTGATTTTAGCTGGTACAAAGCTTCAGGGAGGAAGATATTTGAACATGGGTAGTTAGAAAACATGGGGTCAACGGTACTAAGGGTTACAACTCATCACCAGAGTTTTTACAGGAAAAGTGGATACCTGACTGAGAACACTTTTGTTCCTGTAATGGGGATTTATTCAGCAAAGATCTCCAGCCCGAGCTGCAAAGGAGGTCAGCATGGGTGATCCCAATAGCCCCTTTTGGCTTTACAACCTGTCAGTCTACAAAGATAATTAAACTTAAGCATGTGATGAAGGGAAGCTGGGCAGCTGGCCAGAACAGCTCTGCTCCGCAGATCACCTTATGAATTATGTTATCTAGCGAACAAGTCCTCAATGCCGATCAGAGAGCCTCCTAGACTCTTTTTGCAACTGACTTCATATCTCAAATCGTTTATATTATAGTTTAAATAACATCTACTATAAACATTGTCAAGCTGAGTCAGTATCTCTGTGGTCGTTCAATACAGGAAAGTAAAAAAGACTGATCCCTTTCACAGAAAACTCAGATAGACCATATTAAATCATAGCTTTAGAGAGAGAATTAATCTCTTTTTAAAAATACTGAACCCTTGGAGATTTCTTTTCTGGCTCTCCTGAGGTTTTTAAAGATTGAGTATAATAAGGATTTTTTTTTTCCCTTTTCCCAGTTTCAAACTTAAGAGGAAAATGTGGTTTTGAAAGTTAAACTCTGATTCTGACAAGAATTAAGTTTCGCTAAAGTTTAAAAAATAAATTAACAAAAAGACAATATAAAGGAAGGAAAATCTAATATAAAACAATTCTTTAAAAAATGGAGATAAGCATAATAGGTCAGTGGAATACAGAGCATGTGAAAGAAGAACAGTGGTTTGGAAAGTAGGAGAAAGAAGAAGATAACATTAGGTCTTGCATATACAGCTGTAGACTGGAGGTATTTGTTTGCATCTGGAATGGTATAGTTTGGGTTTTTTTCCCCAAGAAAACTGCTCACTTGCTTTTAACTTCTAGAAGAATATGAACATTTTACCCAGAAAAGAAAATGCTTCATCAATCTGAGTTAGTTTAATGAACCCCCAAATAGCAACCCATTCTGACCTCAGTATAATTAGGAATTTTTCTTGTTTCAGATAGAAGTTTATTTTGTGACGCTGATTTTGACAAAATGCACCGGTATACCAATAGGAGAAGGCTGGTTAGTTGCAAAAATTACATCAGTGAGTAAAAGGTGCCCTGGCTTAGCCCTGTGAAGTAAATAGGACTTTGCATAAGTCCATACATTTTAAGATGAAGTGTCACTGCCTAATTGATGGGTGTTATTAATTGGTATAAGTGACGGGTTTGAGATCTGCCTGTTCTGCCTGCTCTTCTGAGCAATGAATACACCATTGCAGATTATTGGTAAGTGTGTCATGTACACATTAGGGATTTAGCAAGGGTTATAAGCTTCCTAACGTTTGATGTTTGCTTTATAATACTCCATCATATATTTGTTTTACCTCCAAGCAAACATATGCTAAGCGTAAGTTCCATTTTTACACAGTAGCACAACAAGAAAGTATTATTTACTGATACTGAAAAAAATCTCTTAAGGAAATAACCACCTGTATTGCCTGGCAAAATCACAGTAGTTCTCTGTCTGCACTGCATAGCTAGTACTTAGGAAATCCTCGCAAAATCAATAAAAATATTTTAAAATATTTATTAAAATACTCAAACATGCTACAGATTGTTTTGTTCCACTACATTCCATCTTTCAATCCATTCACATCCTGTGGAATCAGTTGCAAGGAAGATATGTGGCAGGCTTTCTAAATTACCTGTCAGAATGAGGGAAGGAGACATTAGAGAAAGAGCAAAAGACGTGACAGGACATGACCGGGTGTGTACTACAGTCCTCGGAAGAAGATTAAGGCCAAACTACCAAAGTAATGATCTGGATTAAATATACATTAATGTCACAAAGAACTCTCTCTCCTTATCTGTTTAAATCAGGGGACAAAGGTAACAACAGAGAAGAGCTGTTTGGCAGGATGTCAGATAAAATCTGTTGGGAATTGCAAACT
>NW_010420340.1:119443-156850 GCF_000710305.1 Buceros rhinoceros silvestris
TTTAATCATCTTTAAAAACAGATTTCATAATGAGTATTTTCTTTCATCTATTTGGACAAATACACAGTATTTTTTATGTACACACTTAGGACACACCATGTGTAGCAGGATGTACATAAAGTATACTATTGTAGAAAAGTTACTGCAGACACACTGAAAATGAAATGGAAGTGCGGTTAGTACTAAGTACATCTTCAAATAGATGGATCTGAAGGGAATCTACAATTTTACTAGAGCTCTGTAGAGAACACTTCAAATTTCTGCTTCATCTTGCCTAAGAAAGCTCTCATAAAACAGGTCTTAGGCTGGGGTGTTAGTTTTAAACAAGAGTTTTATGTGGATTCACTAAAGTCTGCTAGTTTTAAGGAAATTAAGTATTGTAAAGGCTACACTATTATTCAGGTTTTACTGTTACTTGAAATCTGTGAACTCAGTTAATTTCCTATTTGTGGTAACAAATTAGAACTAGTTTCTCTTTCCACTTTTTGTGGCTTTTCTTTTGTTCCTAGCTGTTTTAACACGCAGGCTTTTTTCCCCTCCCTAAGGCCCTAGACAAGTTGAACTTAATCTTAGCATGTAATAGAAATGGAATTCACTGCAGCGTTTTTAAAAGTAATAGAAGCACCTGGATGACTTAGTAAAACAAAGCTCTAAGATTTCCATTCATATCAATGCACAGATACTGGAATGTCATGCAGAAGGCTGTATGCAGAATTTCATATTGTCCTGGTTTGAGTCAGAACAGAACTCATTCTACTCAGTGATTTTACTTTTCAGCTCAGTTTCTCCTAACTAACCGCACTGTCTGAAGTTAACAGCATGTTTTTGCAAAGTGTCTGCTTTTAGAAGTGATAACGCTGGATGTTCACAGTTACTACCAGGGACTGGTGCACAGAAAGGCTCTTGCTGATTCTTTCTGCTGTGCAGACCAAGGTCACTGCTAAATCCTGTGTGCCACAGTGGGGGTGCAGTGAGTGAGAGGCTGCCCCTGCCGGGAGGAGCGGACAGGACAGGTGACCCCACACTGACCAACAAGCTGTTCCACCCCATAGATATCATATCTGGTATAAAACTGAGGGTCAAGCTCTCACTACTGTTTTCAGTAGCTGGCATCTGAAGAGGACTCTCTCTGTTCTGCCTCTGTTCTTCCAGCTCTCATCCAGTTCCTGTCTGCTGCTGCTGAGCCCAGCCTGGGCCTTTCCCAGTGCCTGCCCACAGCATCAGTGGTGATGATGACATGGTTGCCATCAGGGGTATTGGGTTCCATATCGGTATTGTATATATTTGTATAGATTTCATTTATTATTATTCTCATTAAAGCAGTTTTAGCTTTCTTTCCCAATCCATAAGTCTCTCTCTCTTACTCCTTTGGGAAGGAGGGCAAAGGGGTAATAGAGAGCATCTGCTACTCATCTCGTACCAGCTCAGCTCTAACCCTTGACACAGATGCCTTTTAAGCAAGCAATTTTTTCCTTTGTCTTTACTTAATATAAGACAGTTACCAAGTAGATCCTCATGTTCTGAAGTACTGCGAGAGAGCAGGTTGGTCCAATGCCTTCAAAGAGGTGGAGCATGCATTTGTGATGTTTGACAGTATTTGTACATCTCTGGTATTCTCTTTCCATCGATCATTATCATCAGCTCATTGCCTCCCCTCAAACGTGAGAGAGTACAACTCTTGTCTGTTCGCCAAGAAAAAGAAACTGTACAATGTATTCAGAGTGATTTATAAGCTAAAAAGCCAAACAGAGGCACTGAATAACCAAACTCACATACATGCAGCAATATCATTTAATCAATTACATTATCCACTTTTATGATACACTTGTGAATTATGTTCTTTTTGCATGTATAATTAGAAGGTAGAACAGATGGTGAAAGCTTAGTTTAAAGGCCTTAGATAAAGTTTTAAACTAACCATTGCTGCCAAGTGATCATTCACTGTAATGGATATATTTTTCATTAAGCTATGTTTTTTCCATGGTCTGATGCACTAGATAGTAATGAGACTGTAAAAGCATTACTCTCTGGGGTCTTACTCTACCAGAGTTCATTGCAATGGAAAGTGAACATGGAGTGGAAGATTAGGGGTGGCTCTAAGGTACGTTGTCATCTCTCACGTAAGTGTACTATAAGGAATCATTACTCTGAATAATCAAGAGGATCATCTCTGAGAGGAGAGCGCTGATTTCAGAGAAAGGAAAATTATATCCTAATACATAAGTATTAATGGTTTAGGCATGTTCCTTGCTAAGATATGGACACTTATCAGAATAGAGCAAAACGAAAATACTTAAAATGAGAGAAGTATGCTCAGTTCATTAGGGACTGGAGTAACTAAAGGCAGCCATCTTACCATAACCCTGCTCATATTTAGTTCTCTAATCACTGTACAGCTCATTCTGCATCTGGTGTGAAAGATAAATCCCAAGATGTAAAGCACATTATTAAAGCAAAACAATATTCTGGTACTTATATAGACTTTTTTCTACTTCATACAATTTTGGTAAAACAGAAATATAAAATTGAATAATTTTTCTTATCAGTTCTTCTTCACTGGCGTATATTGCATCCATGCACCATGAAAGCTTTAGCTTTAGTACTTGTTTATATCAGAATGCTTTTGCAAAACAAGTTTGGTGATAGTTTAAAGTATAACACCGCTTTCTCACTGGCTTCATTTGAAAGCAAACCCGTGCTTCTTCATGATTGTCTCTATGTGTTTGAGTGTCATTCATTTTCAAAGCCAGTTAAAGAATAATTATTCCCTATTCTTTATAGGGAGTAAGTGGGAATGGCTGTGTGGGGTATTTCCTCATGTAAAGAATGCCAAGGACAACTCCTGCCTCCTTGGCACTGTCCAGCGGAATCTCAGAGGAGCACAGTCTTTGCATGATTTTCCCATTTGTATAGCAGTGCAACACACATGGACACACATCATACTTTGCAGGAGCAGAAAAAAGTAGCAAACACTGATTTAGTCATTGGCTTTCTTCAAGGTCAGCATCATGGTATGTGACCTTGGCAAAAATGCAACCACGCCTTTGGAAAGTTCAGCCGTCATTGCAGATGCTGTCTACCTGATCAATGTCCAAGAGAAAGGTAACAGTGGGTGAGGGTATGAAATGCGTTGGTTTTGAGGAAGAACTATTAGCTACCAAGCCAAAAAATGTACAAAATTTTTTGCATGCTTTCTTAAATCCCAGTGACACATCTGCAAAAAATGATACTTTTCCTTTCAAAAGCTTTAAAAAGCATCCAACTGATGTCTTACAAAACCATGAAAACAAACATAATACACTTGGGTGAATCCTCTTTTAAAATAAAGCCCATTATATCTTTGTATTGATTACAGAACTGAGAAAGCAGCACATTTGGAACCATAATACTTGCCAGTTTGCACTACTTCTCGTACAAAACTAGAAAGGTTATTTTTACAATTATATAAACATTTACAAAAGTGTCTTCTCATACATTTATACAACTGACAGTGATTTCCTTTTTCTCTGTTTTGTACTGTAGCAAAGAAAAAACAAAAGAAAAAACCAAACCCAAACAAAAAAAAACAGATGCTGATTCTGTTGATTAGTTATTTTTAGGATTATATTGATGGTGCATTCATTTAAATGGTCCTCAGTATATCTAAGCACAGTCTATGAAAAGACCAATGAATAACTAGTCCTATTATTCACTAATTTCACTGAAACTACAGCATAGTGGTTGTTCATTAACAGCCCAGAAGTTGCATAACCTGTAATAACTCAAGCTTTCCAGGCTATAAACTGCCTAGTGAACAGAGTCCAGCACATATCTTGATGTCATGCCCCCAAGAAGCTTCTCAGTCATATTTCTCATATCATAGGAATGGTGAAATGACAGATGTACCAGGTAAACTCAGAAAACAATGTTTTTAAATAAAGGTTTTAAATACTAACAATTATTAAGTAAAAGACACTTATTGCAAGTTATTGTTTTGTTGGGCATGTATATTCAAGGCACTCATGCAGCTGGTAGTTGTTCTATATTGTATTGTCTAAATACCATGCAAAGAAGGCTGTACACTAATGGATGAAAAACAATTGCCTATCTCTTTATTAGAAATCTAGCTAGTTAATTTCACAAAACAAACAACTAAAACCCCTTTGTAATTGCTGAACTAAATTATCTATCTCCGGCAATAAGAAATTTGCTTCAGGAAGCCCAGACAGCAATTGCAGGAGGAGATAAAGTTCCATCAGGGGCAAGTATGCAGAAGGTGAACAAACACTGTAAGAAATCACAGATTTATTCAAGAACTCTTCAAACTTGATAGGATCTTTCCTGTTCCTTTTACCCTTACTGCATACATCAACTTACTTATATCCTTTGAATTCCTGATACGTGTAATAATTAAAGATCAGTGGATCATCTACATGCCAAAAAATTAACTAAAAATACCATTTTAAAGTATTATGTGGGAAACTCCAAATTTGTAGGACTTCAAATTAATAGCATTTGTGACAAAAGTGATAAGAATAACAATATTATGAGCAAGCAGGTCTCTGGAGCAAAAAGTTCTAAAACTTGGACATTTATTTGGAACAAACTTTTCTAAGAACGGTCGCACAATTTTTTTAAAACTATTTTTTAAACCATTGTTCGAAGGCTCATTCCATTTTTCCCCCTGTCCCTGTCCCTGCACCTGCAAAAGCTATGTTCTGATTGTTCTGTAAGTTTAAACATAGACATCTCATGAATAAAACCACTAAATACTATGTTAAAGATCACAAAATCCTTTAATCCATCTGAGACCATTTTCATGTTTTATGCAACACCTTGCTGGGATTAGAGAGAGAGAAACAAAAGCTGGTTACGACTCATAATGGGAGATTCCCAGGAGTCTTATGGTCATCCATTTTTAACCCTGATAATCCACAAGCTTTTAGCCTTCAAAGGCATCTCAGACCTTAAAACTAATTCAAGTCTGAATAATCACTGTTCCTTCAGTATAGGTTTTAATTCATTATAATTGAGGTGTCTAAGACATGAGACCCAGATATCTGAGGCTTCTAGAACAATTTGTTAGCATTCTCCACATGTGATGGTCACACTAAATCCCAGGTGGCGTTCTAACCTGCGTTCCAGAAGCGGAGGCTTAGTTACACTCAGGGGTCCTTTCTACAAGAACAAAACAGATACCACAGCATTTAAAAAAAAAAAAAAAAAGGTAAGTTTGCCTTCCCTAAACTTTGAGGTCATAAGAATTTGTCCATTTACTCGATGCTTCTGCAGGCCGAAGGTCACAATCCTGAATTAAAAAAAAAAAAAAAAAGGTAAGCTATGCTTCCTCATAACTTTGATCTTTTAACCCAATAAAAATGTTAGGGAACAAATCCCCTAACCTTACAGTAAAAGGATCTCTGAATTTGGAACTTTTTACTAAGACTACCCTTGGCTTTTTGTTTGTGCAACAGTTGCTATGGAGCACTCATAGAATCCTTTGAAACAGCAAATCTGATAGATTTTAAACTGTGCAACAGAGGCTGCTTGCTTTTGGGACCGAACTCTCTACTACTGACCTTAGCAGAATTTGCTTAACACAGAAAATGGGTCTGCATTCTTGAGTTTTAATTTGTAGTTATATCATCAGTGACCAGAGTCACTTTTCCTAAGATGGAAGGCTCACTAACAGAACATCCACCAAAAACTTACAGAGTCAACAGACTTTTTGCAGAACCTAAAACTTTTTTCTTTTATTCTTTGTCCTTTTTTGGGGGGAGGAGGGGGGGAGCGAGGGCAAAGTTGTGTGTGGGTGCACTGGGGAGGAGACAGACTGGCACATAGAACTCTTCTGATACCTTTTGAGTCCTACCAGTCCAGCTCCCAAATGACTTTTTGGACCAAATTTCCTGTTTATTCCTCCTCACCACACTCTGCCTTGCAGGACACGAACTCTGGAAAGGTACTTAAAGTACATCCTACTACTAATGCATATTGAGTCCAAGGGAGCCAAGCTGGAGTGTAGTTTCTAGGAAAGATTCTTTCAGGAATAATTTTCAGGTCTATAAAGTACAGAAGAAAAGAAGAAGAAAACAACTGGAAAGCACAAACACGGGAAGAACAAAGGTGATTTTCTTTGGGACAAGGATCACAGCTCCCTGTTGCACACGCTCTTGAAAGCCTGTGATTATTTTTAAAAGGAAAAAATGAATTCTGGTTTTGTTCCTGTTTAAGTGATTGTTCCTTCAGTAGTTTCAGAAAATGATGCAAACTTTGAGCACAAGCAAAGGGTTATTAGCACAGTGGCAAACTTGTCAGCGTGATTCTGATTGGGATTCCATCCCATAATTTCAGACATTTTCAAAATAATAGCTATCCTGACAAAGTCTTAGCAATATGTTTCAGATAAAAAAAACAGTCCAGTCAAAATAAGTGTTTTCTCAGTGTGGCCTAGTGTGTCAATGACCAGACTAAGTTTCAAGACCTTCTCTCTGTTTTGCTGATAGGTACCTTGAACAAACAATTATATTACTTTATGTCCCAGTTCCTTAATAAAAGTAATGAAAATAATTATTCAAATCTACACTCTAAAGAGGTTTTGTATGTTGGTGAGCTCTTAAACGTCATCAGTTATCTTACAATGCCCTGCAGAACAGTCCATGTGTTTAATGAGTTGGGTTTAGACAACTCAAATGTCATTTAAAAGTTTCAGGTGTTACTACAAATGAAATGTTTAAAAGTACACAGCACTTGACTCCAAGAACAGATGTCAACATGAAGCTTAATTTAGTCAGATTATTACAAAGTGATTATTATTGTAACTGATGGACCAGTAGTGGAATCTGATGGATGAGAGGGTTGAGTGATGTAGGATGAGGGTTGCTGGCACAGGAGAAACAGGAAGCTGGTAAGGATGGGTCCAGGAAACAAAAAGGTAGGAAAGAAGACGAAAAAACTTGTGGAGTGTAGGAGAGAGCACTGGAACAGTTAGGAAGACAAAACTACTCACAATAGCAAAGTCTTCAAATAGGGGAACAGGGACTAGCAACACAGAACAAGAAGCTGTTTAGTGAAAACCGTTAGAAAATATGTAATGGTAGGTCAGACCATACATGTTATTAAGAAGCCACTAAGGAGGAGATGAAAGCAACACTATTAAGACTAGTGCAGAGAAGAAACAGGAGAGGAGAAACACAGCACATTTTGTAATGTCGCCTCTCTTTCTGTCAGCTTCCTATTTTAACCGCACCTCATCTCATTTCTCTTTCCAGACCTATGTTTCAGCTGTTTCCATGCAGGCTCTTTCATCTCGTTGGGAACTGCCTTGTGTCACCATCACAGCTTCTTCCTGCATTAGGCCTACCCTAGGACCATCATTCCTAACATTTGGAACTAGAAAATAGTTTGCAGGTTTCCGAGGTACTGTGGGGACTATAACCAGCTTCTAATCCCTGAGCTGGCAGGCACTGAGTTCTAGCAATAACCCAAACAGATGTTTAATATTACACATTAGATATTCATACTGCATTCATATTTCATTGCTTCCTCGAAAACAACGTTTAAAAAAATTAAATGAGAATGACCTAAAAATGTCTATATAATTGCTAGATGAGTAGAAAGAACCAGAACAAGCAGAGAGGAAACGAGGGCAGACATAAATTGTATCAGGACTAAAACTGCATCTTGTGGACAGCAACTGAAAATTGCACTTTACCATACTGCAAGGTCTCCCTTTATTCAAAATACTATTCACTTAACTGTTAAAGCCAGAAACTATGGTATTTCCCATGCCAAATAGATCTAACAATTTAAATTTAACTACTGGATATAATAAATGCACAGTTTGAATATATATCTAATATTCTCACCACAGTAGCACAGTTTCTCCAAAATATCTTGGTAAACAGACGTTGACGTTCTGAGGTAACTGCTGTTCTGTTTCTTCACCAGTTGAAAATAACATACTGTATTATTTATGTTACATTCCTAACTTTAAAAGTTGTGCAACCAAAAACTAATCAACCTGTCATCTTTCACATTTTAAATATCCAGCAGTCTATTAGAACCATGATCCTCTGGAAAAAAAAAAAGGTAAATTTAAAATATGCTTTTGATACAAATCGAGGGAGGTAGAAGCACTCAGGACTTCAGTGTTTGCGGTTGGTGCGATATCAAGAAACAGAACATGCTGCCACTTCTTTTTACTAAAAAAGCTCTTTACAGACCTTAGAGAATCAAGTTTTATGCATACAATAAATAATGCAGCATTTTCAAGTGCAGAATGTAACTAACATGAAAGCTACAGAAAAACCTCCTTTATAACTAGAGGTAAATTTTATAATGCTTATTAATTTCTTTGATCCCATTCTAACCACCGAATCTCATATTTGCAATGGAGGGTTTTTTGCTTCTGAGCCTCTGGTTTACTTTGACTTTGCAATGTGACTTTTTTATCTTAAAATAGACTGAGAAAAAGAAGGATCTTTGTGATCACAGTGCAAGAGATACGGCAATCTGCACCACACCTAAATCTCATCCTATACTGGAGGAGAGCCCCCCCACTGTCCTGTCTGTTGCAGCCCTGAAATAAAGACAGGCTGACTGCTTGGTGAGCTGAGATCTGGAGAATTACAGCCATTGCTTTGATTCCTTATAAGCTTTTCATTTACTTCACACTTATTTTTATTTAGTTTTATAGCAACTTGCTCTCTTTAGACCTTATTTACTAAAGCATTATTTTTAGAACTTTTATTCCTCCAGCTCTTCTAAATCAATTTTCCACTATTGTCAGGCATATGAGACAGCCCTTCATCCTGGCCTGTCAAATGCCAGCACCTCCACTCTCCCTCAGGAGAGAGCAGCTTCTTGTGAATTCTATTACTGCCTCACTCCCCACATCTCCTTCGCTTCTTGCATTTCACTCCCTTGTCTGTTTTCTCAGACTTTCCTCCTTAATTTTAAAGACTGTCAAACAAGATTTCTGACATAGTCTACACATTCATGATGATGGAGTTCTATTTTGCATCTCCACAGCAGTCACCAACACCTACTACTCAACACTTATTTCCACGTTTCCTGCCAAGTGTAAACACCTATTTAAGAAGGTCCCTGGATTCACAGAGTGTGACTTACATTAAGCAGTATAAAACCCCCCACTGATCTAGCTACAGTTACAGAGTGTTTTTTGCTAGTTAGCTACAGTATAGCTGCAGTTTTATTTTTGTTTCCTCAAGAAATATTGCAGTAATAATTCATAAATTTTACTGCTGATTTTTTAAACCATCTAGATTTTTGTCTCATGTTCTTGACTGTCATTTTGATTTGATTTGTTAAGACAATCACTCAGCTAAGAAATCTTCTATATTGTTTAAGCTTTCAATTAGCTTTACATCCAAAGGCTGTATGTTCTTTAAATATGCTATTAATTATTTCAGAATTCTGTGACTGAGCAAATATAAAAATTTTAAAATATTTCAAACTTTTTATGTGCTTCTTTGTGTTCTTTCAGTTATCACTGCAAAATAGGAGACTAATGAGGGCATTTAAAGTACTGTTTTTTTCCTATCGGCCTGTATTAGGCTAGTCTAGCTGAACTATGCAGACCAATGGTCAGTTTCTGACCTTGGGCTATAGTGGGATTTCTAATTTCCTACAGAGCATAAGCTCAGCTCTGATGTCCCTCAGAGCATTCCATTCTCAGCCCAGCACTATTCCTAATCTATATGCTGGCACTTAGAGGCCAAATTCTTTGTCAATGTTTGCATGCCCCTTCATGGATGCTAATACTCAACCGTATCTTTCTTTCACACCTTCTGTCCCTCAGGCATTTTTATTGTTCTTACATAATTTGTCTGATCTCTGCTACTGGATTTGTTATTACAATTTCCAACTAAATTCAACAACAACAACAACAAAAAAAGCAGATTATTCTTACTGGCAAAGGTTGTTTAGCTGTTATTTTTCTCTTTAATGCATAACCTTTCCTGTACCTAACATTCAGTCCAAATAAGAAAAAGAGAAGGGAGCTGCTAGTCTGGTGTCATGGGTTAAGGCTGGGCTGGTCACTAGCCAAATAACAGATGTTCTTTATTATTTCCTCTCCCTTCCCAAAGGGGAAGATAAAAGGAATAAGAGAGAGAGAGACTTACGAATTGGAAAAGAAAACTGAAACTGCTTTAATGAGAATAATAATAAAATGATATATATATACACAAACATATACAATACCAATACCAAAAACAGTGCCCCTGATGGCAATCGTCACCATCATCACTGATGCTCTGGGCAAGTGCTGGGGAAGTCCCATTCCGGACTCAGCAACAGATGGGAACCAGATGCAGGAGCTGCATTCTGAAATTGGGTTCAGGTACACGCGGATTGGGATCAAAAGCAGAATGGATGCAGGCCATTGAAGAAGAGAGGTTGACCTTTATGATCCCTCAGCTTTATGTCAAATGTGATGTATACAGAATGGAATAGCTTGGTCTGTGTAGGGTCATCTGTCCTGTCCGCTCGTCCCTGCAGGTGCGGCCTCTCACTCACTGCACCCCCCACCGTGGCACACAGGATTTAGCAGTGACCTTGGTCAGCACAGCAGCAAGAGCCTTCTGCACACCAGTCCTTTGTAGTAAATGTAAACATCAAGTCTTATCACTTCTCAAACCAGACACTTTCACAGATAATGGGTAAAAAGTAGGTTATCGTGTTAGAGCACTGGTATTCCAGCTGGGGAACCTATGTGTAGCAAAGAGTTTAGTCCATGTATGGATCCTTCTAGTGCTTTGAATATCAATCCATAGAATATAACACTTACAACATAGAAATATTTGGAAACAATTAAACATACATTTTTTAGGAACTGCTACATCTACCTTTTTTTAGTGTTTATTTTTGCAAAGGTTTTTAATCACGTGTTTGGTCAATCAGTTCTGTTGCAGGTGACTAAATGTGCTGGCTAACACTAAGACAAAGATTTGTAAGACTCCAGCTGACATCCTTAAGGCTAAAATGCTCTCTTGGATATGGATATATGGAGTGAAAAGTACCACTGATACTAGCAGTGCCACAGAGAATGATGAGTTTGATCCAAACCAATAGTTTAAACATATTTTGTCTGCAGCATTCTTCTATCTGTGGCCTGAAACTTAATGTGATCATGCTGGAAAACTGAAGAAACAGCAACATGCAAGGACAATAGTGGAGTAAAAAGCTTAAGAGCTGTTTAAAAGCAATGTGGAGCCTGGCTATGAAAGCATCGTAAGGGTTCTTGCAGAGAAGAGTTACAGAAGCCCAAATCTCCTTCTTGAGCAAGAGGTCCCAATCTTTTATGTTGCTCCACAATGGATTAACACTAGCATTGTGCATACCGCAGAACGGTTTTATTCCCTAGGAATTATTCCTTTTATTTTTTTATCCTAGTTTAAGATGCTTAAACAAGCAGAATCTGCAAACTGTCGTTAGCATAAATATTAGTTTGACTTGTATAATAACACATTCTGATAAAATCCTTACCACAATCTGGAGAATAAATAATGTTTAAACTGAAACACAAATCCTGACGTTTTTGTAAGTTTTCTGCCTTTTTGGATATATATTCAAATATGCATTTCTGCACACTCAACAGTTTGCTAAATAGGTTAAAAACTTTTTGTACTTCCCATGATCTGACAAGGAATAGAGGGAGAGTTAAAAAAAAAATTCTGAAATACTGTTGGTGCTAACCTTACCTGTGATGGCATAGGGATGCAGAACGGTGGAACTCAAGACTTTCATCTCTGCCTCAGCTGTCCCACTCAGTTGTGGGGGAAAAAAAAAATTCTTTGACTAGGCTCTTCAAATCAATTGAACAAATGAATCTGAAAACAGGATACTCTAAATCAGGGGTGGGAAAAAAAAGCATTAGATGCTGTAAGGGCTAGATTTTAGAATTTATAAGATTAGATTAGATTTTGAGGACTAGCATGGCCCTTAGGATTCTAAAAGCACTGGCCATTTTCCATTTTTATATAAGTGCAGCACTTTCAAAATATAGACTTATATTCTTGTCTTGATGCTATTTTTCATTATTAAAAATGCAACAGTCTTCTTTATAATTTATACATGTAAACATACATGTTTCATGATCGTGATTTTCATCCTAGAAGCCAGAAATTACACCCAATTCCAACAATATCACAAATTGCAGTGTCATCACTGTCATGAAAATTTAAGCGCAGAAAATTCTACTGTAGAGGAGCACATTCATCTATGTCCACGCTGTGCTAAAGCATCTCACAACTGCAGATGATGACTGCAGCATCCTGTCAGTGACTGACTTCATCAAAATCCATCTGGATGGGACATGGCACAATAATTTCCTCCAACATCTCAAAAATACTTGCAACTCAGCTCTTTCTCTTTTCAACATAAGTAGTTGAATGTTTCAAACACAATAGATTGTCAATGTCCAATTTATTTATTCCATACAGTATCTGAACATACTGCACACCACATAAGATCCACAGATGTTTTTCTTTCTGAAACAGATGGTATATTGAACGTACTGTGACATAATCCACATTTGCATTATCAGTCATGAATGCTAATACATTCCATAAACTGAGTTTTGATATGATATTTCTAATAGCCATAGCATCTTTGTAAAAATCAATTAGTTAGATAATACGATCAGGAAACCACTTTTTTTTTTCTCAGTTGGAGAGAAAGGTAAGATTTATCAAAAAACAGGAATTAAAAAAAAGGGGGGGTAAGGGGGGGGAGAGAGATAACTTTGTTATTATCTTTGATCTGTGCATACTTATTCTGTTTGTCGTTATTAAATATTCCATTTTCAAGATGGATCGTAAGAATTCCTAATTATCTAAGCTATGAGCTAATTCTGAGTAACACATTCTCAGAAAGAAAAACTGATAAACCTCCTTCAGTAAGTTCTCACTGGCATTAAAAAAAGTGAAACAATTACAAGTTGAACGATATGTTGCCAGATAATATTAGTAACTTCACTATTCTTGGGCATGATGATGGTCCAGCCAAATTAAAAATTCCGAATTGTTTTGTATTTTATTCTCAACTTATTATTTTTTCCATTATTTTGTGATCCTGGAATCTAGAATGCTGCTAAGAGGTGTCTAGAATACCCTGCTAAGTAACTTCCTAAAAGGAATAGATCAAATAATACACACAGGTCCCAACAGTATCCCATTGTCACAGTATCCAAGGTATATTTTCACAGAAATGATCTCTCTGCTTACTTTCTGACTATGATTACAAATTTTCCTCGATGCAAGCAACTTCCTATTATCAGATTACTTTGTTCATCCATGAATTTCATCCCACACAGCTTTGCAGGTGTAACCCAGTACTTTTGCTGGCATAAATGAGCCCAGCCTTCTTTAAAGACAACCACTTTTCATCAGTTTAAAATCAGCACAATATGAGCTGAAACAGGCCTCCTCATTCAGAAACTGCGCCTGGTTTGGGCTTGGTGACAGGAAACATCTCCTCATACAGGTTATGACACTGTTAGGTGTGTTAATATTCGTTTGTTTTTGCAGTTTGCTTGGTTTTGCATAGAAATGACTGGCACGTTTAATGGAGCACTAAGAAGTTACAGAAGCGTTACAAATTGTGAAACAATTCAGATCAAAGAAAAGAAACAGTGGAAAGACCACACGTCTGATGTGGCACTAATTCCTACTAATACTTTCTTGATCAGCTTTGTATGAAAAAAACATGATTTCTGCAGCTTACAAGAAGAAATCCACAGAACAGCCAGCACATGAATCACACATATAGAAAGCTAAGAATTTAGGCTTAAAATTCTGTTCCCTGAGAGAACACAGTGGCATCCTATGATTGATATATCAGCATTATCATTTGAGATTATGTTATCTCTATCTGCTTTTAGATAAATTATTTGCAATGACATTCAACGACTACTTAACATTATATGACTGTGTGATCTTTCTGAAGAGACAAAAAAGGGAAAATGAGCAGTTTTATCCATCAGCACAAGCAAAATGTTTGGAGAAAGAAAAGAAACATTTTGAAGAAAAAAGTGAAGGTATCATGAGCAGGTAACTTAAAATGGTGATGCAATTTTATTCTCCATCCAATCTGAAGCACATTTAACAGGGTCTTGCATACAAACTCTTGAATACTTTTTTCTGTGGATACAGATCCAGTGTCTTCTAAAGTAAATTTTTAATTTTCTTACTCTTTTACTTCAATCAAAATCTCCCTAGACCTAATAGATTTCCACAACTCCTAGCTCTTGCCAGTACTGTAATTTAGAATTTACTATCAATACACTTGTGAGACTGGGAGTTTTCTGGTGGAGAATAGAAGGTCTTGTTACAAGAAAGAGTAACATGACAGTATTCCTTTCCATTTGGTAAACCTCTGCCTGGAGGAAATTATCTTTGATCCGTACAACATTCACGTGTCTTTCTAGCAAGATTTACTTCTTAAAATAAACACTCTCCAGTTAAGTTCTCAGGTTGCAATAGGTATAACTGTCAATGCTATTTGCCTTTTTTTTTTTTTAAATAAGGAAATGCTGAGATTATAGAATCTGGAAGCTGGATACTTTTGAAGATACTATTTCCCTTTCTCACCAGTAAAAATAATTATCCATAATAGTGGTTTGTCACAATTAGCCCATTGAGATAGATGTTTATCATATTATGAAGTTTAATGTCATTTGTTTTTCTTGAACTCTGTTAATTTAATGTAACTGTCTTCAGCTCTCAGGTGGAACTCTATTATTGTTTTACAAATATTAAAACCTTACTTAAAATTTGTAACTCATAATAGCTCATCTTTACTCATTTTCATTATTTTTGCCTATTTGTCTGTGGCTGATTTGTCCTACCTTATACATCAAAGTTCAGTTTTGCAGGATTTAGCCTGTACCAATGTTATTTGGCATGAAAATTACTTGCTTCTAGGGGGATTTATCACATCTCATCAAGGTTCTTTGTTTGATTTCCTGGGGACTGGAATAATTGTAATTGTAAGTTTGTCACTAACAACTCTGCTAAGTCTTCATACCTGCCCATCCCTCCCTTACGTCGGAATAATGTTATTGTCTGTTCAGTCTTTCTTTTTAAAAGATTGTAATTCTTGATTTTTTAGAAATTTTGTATGGTTGTTAGAATTCAGTTCAAGAGTTTCTTGGATACATTTTCTTGTCTTTATTTGTGGTTTTTAAGCTTTAATGTATAGTCATTTATCTAATGTGGATTGTTTTAGCAGCCATCTGTCACTAAAATTCATAGTGGAGCGGCCCACTCATTTACACTTACTTTCTTTCTTGGGTGCTTTTGAAAAACTTTCCTTGTATACACACATGCACCAGAGTGGCCTGAAGCATCATTTTTTAAATATATGGTTCATTAGGCTCTATTTATTGCATCTGACAGAAATTTGTTTAAGAATGTTCAATATCCCACTTTCTGGTCACACAAAGTCCAAGGGAACCTCTGGGTCCTTCAGGCAAGTAGGTAAAGAAAAGGGTTGTGAGCCCCTTCAACGGGGAGCAGGAGAGCACTTGTTCTGTGGTTGACAGTGGAGTTCTTCGGATACATATCCTAGTGAAGTCAGATCGAACTGGAGAAAAGGGTTGAGACAGAATGGGACAAAAATAGCCATATTCTTTCTGCAATTCTGACATCTTCTCCAAAGAGGTACTGATATTTGTGGTATTTGGCTTCTTTTTTTTAGTGTTAGTATCCTGAAGGATGCAAATTATATCATCCATCATTTGTCAGGAGTTCTGCAACAGCTACAGCCCTGCAACTAGTCTTGAAGGGTTTCCAGAACAACCACTTCCCACTCACATAACACCAACACAAAAAATACTTCCCATCAGCCTCTAACACACTTAAGAACATAGTGCAAAAGGCACCAAATTGTATCTTTGATACCTTGGTTTAGTTTAAAACATAGAACACCGACTCATAGATCATAATATAGTTTAAAACAGAACGCAAAGATTTCAGGATCACTGCAAGCAGTAGATCCTAGCTATCCTGCTCAACACCGTCTCTTTGATCTTTTGTGTTTCACGGGAGTGCAAAAGCAACATTTCCTAGCCACTGAATATTGAAGTGTGGGATTCGTAGAGTACAGTTATGGAAGCCACAAGACTATATGGTCTTTCAACCCATCCTTAGACTACCAAAAATATCAGATTTGTATCATCACAGTAGTTTCCAACTGCAGAAACACTTCAACCTAGTCACACAATTACATAACCTTGTCAATCTTGATTTTTGAAGCTACGTAAATTCCTCAGCTTCTCTATCCAGCTGTGAAGACAATTCCAAATCGTCTCTCTTTCAGTGTTTAGAAATATATAAAGATTACTGTTTTATCTTCTTAAGTGCTGGGATAAGGTTTTTATTATGTGCTCTTTTTCCCCCCGATGTTGCAACCACCAATTTCCGGAATATAATCTACACTTACCCTGGGAAGAAGTCACCTAGCCTTTAAAAACAGAGACTTTTCTTCCTATTTTTAATATATCTTAATGCATAGCTGCCTGAAAAGAAAAAGACACTGAAGCTGACAAGAAATTTAGGATTATTTTGGATCTAGTGTGTGTATGTGTAGCAACAAGTACATGAAATAATGCTATTCCTGGTAGGAAGGCTTCTTTTATTTAACATAAATGCTTCTGAGGCAGTTTCATACCAACGTTTTTAGCCCTTGTAACTTCAAAAATGATGGCAAAGGAGTTGGGAAGCTTCTCCGTTTCTAAAAATCCCTTCGAATTAACATGTCAATTTTGGAGAGAACGCAACACAAAAGGCAATATACCATGTGTTGCAATATTTTTTGCTGAAGAGTCACAAAGGAACTAGAACCAAATGTCTGCAACAATAATAATAACTTTTTTTAAAAAGTAGCTTGTTTTTCAAATAAGTGTGTTTACTTACTAAAACACAGCAGACTGGGAGCCCTCATGCTTACACAACACATGATCTCTCTCCTCATAGTCAAACACCAGCTGCAGGTATGATTGACCCTGATTAACCAAGTGATGTAACTTTTACTCAAGAGACTTGGGATTCTGGATATGTAGTTCAGTAGCCCCCACAATGCACCTCACATGGATTGTCTGTATTACCGCTAGTATTTGCAAATACTGTTTTTTTGGAGGCATTAGGTGAAAAATAGTGTTAGGTTTTACGGGTTCCCTATAATACATATTTATTGAAGAAGTCATTAAACGTACTTTTAAATTAAGTATTCTGAAGGGGTTTGAACAGTGTTCACAGAGGAAAGCCTCCTCTAGTTATGATTTGACATTATGTGAGGTGATAACATTCGGCTTTAGCAGAGCACCTCTAGGCTAGCATGGCACAACATACATTTTCACTTTATTCCACACAATCTTCAAACAAGAAAATGACCACGCAAACTGAAGGAAGCAAAGACCAATGAGAAAAAGAGAGACAAACAGAAGTTGATGAATAGTTTGTGAAGTTTGCATTTTTAATGTTTGGTGCTTACGCTGGCATTTATTTTGGCTGCCACAGAATGACATTCTAGCTACAAATTACTATAATGTCAAACACAGGGAAGAGGAGCTGAAGTCCGAGTGAAATGGAAACGTTGAATAAATGATCCATGTGGACAGATCTGGGAATCTAAGTATTGAGAGTAGTCACTCCTAGACCAACTCACGTTGCAGACACCGGAGCAAGATGTGAGGCCACACACACAGAGAATTACGGAGGAGATATAGGACACCTGAAGACACTTAATTTCCCCATTCAAATATCCATATTCTTAGTTAAAAATAAATAGACTAAATCCAGAGTTAGAATCTGACAGACCTAAAGTATAACACCACAAATCATAAAAAAGAAGCTGTAAACAGGCATGAGAAAATTAATCCTAAGTAAATTAGAACCTCAAGGGGGAATACTAACCATAACTGTGAACTGATCATTCTTCCTAAGGAGCATCATCAGGTAAAACAAATTACATCTGATGCATCCTGATTAAAATAAAATGTACTTAGCCTGTCTACACAGCAGGAGCAAAGACTGCTTTGTCCGCTTGGTAAAATTAAACATTAAAAAACCACAAACAACAAACCAAGGAAAAAAAAAAAGGAGGCTTGATATGTATACAGACAGATCGGCTAATTAGCTGAACTTAGAAGTAGAAACCTGTGAAGCTCTGACTCACCTATAGCTACACACGTGACATTTTTAAGGATAAGGCCCCTATTTTGCCCTTAAAAGCATTATCTCCTAGCTAGATTGACAGCCACGCCAGCAGAAGCTTAACCTCTATGGAAGGTTCTCAAAGCTCTCTGTCTTCATTTGTTTATGTGACTTCAATTGACCTTTTAGACCCAGGACTTGATTATTTCAAACGCATTTGCTGAAGGTAACTGTATCATAGAAAGAAACAGCTGTCCAAAAAGTGAAAGAATATGTTTCATGCACTTACCTGAGAAATCCAAACAATTCTGGCCATAAACTGTAGAAAACACATTTCATTTGGGGATTATAAGTTATGCAGATCTTTGGATTTGGTTTTTTTTTTAAGTTCTGGAGTTACCTATGTAAAGTAGTAGCATTCTCAGGTTTCCAGAAAGTCTGTGTGGCTTCAAGTTTCTAATGCCAGCTGTATGGATATCCAGGTCACCCGGATTTGCAGTTTTGTAGAGCTGTGTAGATACAATAAGCTCTTCCTTTATTGTATTATACCATCTATGGTATAATCAGATTCACTGATGACAGTAACCACATTATTACCCGCCAGTCTAAATATATGTCATTGCTTTTGCCTTAAGAGATTTCTAGCAAAGCATTTGTATGATTGTGCATTTGGATTTGTTTAGTTTTTAATGACTATGTTATGTTGCATATACAATGTATGTCATACCATGTCTGTCACTGGAAAATATTATCTGGGGTGTTTGACAAATAACAAATTACCACAAACCATGAAAGAAATACAGTGGTTTTCTTTTTAACTTTTACCTTTTTCTCCCAGAAATAGAGACACTGACCAAATTTTAGAGAGTTAGTATGTAGATGCTTGTAAAACCAAAGATCCTTCTCCTCTTACCACTTGCCAAATTACCTTGACTTAGGAGCAGGGGAGGAGGGATAAAAAAAAAAAAATCAGCCTGCAGGCTGAATTAGTTTAATATGATTTGTTTCTGATCAGCAAGTTACCAGTAACTTATTTCCTCTAGGTGCTTTAAAAATAAAGTCTATTAATCATTTTAACAGTTTAGGAGATACTAAGTCCTGATCTGAAATTCTCTCTTCCCTTCCTCCTATTTCAAACAGTTCTTTTTATAAGTGTTTGCCCTATTCCAGAGCGTTTCCTGTTCTTCATGAGTTCAGAAGCATCATTATCACTGACTCCAACAGCTCCACCACACTGTAGGGAGTTTTCAGTATGCTCATGGATCCAGATATGCTCAACTGATAAAGATTTTATTTCCTTTTACCTGTTCCATCCCAGTTCTCTTATATGATTTCTATCTTTTCTAATTACAGTCTCAGTTGACTAGTATCATCAAGAACCACTGATATCATTACAGGGCTGAGACTGTTCAGATTGTAGGACTGGATTTGATTGATGAAAGAATCATCATTCTATGATTCCGAGCTTATTTACTGAGTTCATGCTTTTCTGGCTCTGTCCTTGCATGCACAATGAGTTTGTCTAGTGCTGTCAGGGATGATCCTGCGTACAGTAGCCACGATAGCGGCTGAGGCACCAGCTTCTTCCATGGAGATGTTTGTAACAGAAGCTATCTTCATAGTCAAACTATCCTGGTCATCTAATACGACCTTCTGTTTAACCTAACTCCTTATTTAACAATTCCATATTTTTAAAATAATCCTTGATCCAGTAACTGATCTGCAAGATATATTCTAACAAAAGTTCACGAAAATTGAGGGAAAGACAAGAATAAAGTGATATGCTGCTTTCTTGCAACAGCAAGAATAAAATTTCGTGCTGTTATGACATTTTTCTACATCCCTGACTGAGGTTTTAAAATAGTTCACTATGCAGTCCTCTGAAAGTCTATTCCTCAGCTGAAAGGAACCAGTAAACAAATTCAGCATACTCTTTTCTTAGTATGAAAACTATTATGTTAAAAAAAGATCTTGCCTACATTTCCACTAATGGCATCAAATTCTGTTTAAATTACAGAATTTAAATTGCTTGCTCTGTAAAATTAGGATTATCATAAATTGTAGAATGGATTCATAGCATAACATGCAGTTCTTCCAGAAAGCCTGATAGAGCCATTCCTGTTTAGATTTTGTTCCAGGTTTTTTGCTAAATCTTAAGAAATCTACCCACTACCTGTGAGCCAGATGACTGTGTGTACTGAATGAGAACCCTGTAGCAAAACCTGATCCTTTTTTCAGAAATAACCTTCATTTTTTCTACAATTGCTTTTGGGCCTGATCTTGTAATATTTTATCCTGGTGAATAAACGCATTAACTGAATGAGAGCATTTTTTCATCAATACAGTAGAGGAGATAGAAGGTGAGATGCATAAAGTGTATCCTAAAAGATCTGGGCAACAAATATGTAAAATTTCATATTAACTGATACTTTCAAAATGGTTTTATAGTACTGAGTCTAACCATGATAATGAATGGATAAATTTCACAAAAATACAGCCACTACCTATTTTAACAACCAGAAATAGGTGGCTGCATATAAAACTGTACATTGGATCTTTTGTTGATACTTGTACTATGCTGTATACTGTACTAGGCAAATCATCCTTTGGGGAAGCATCTACTCAGAAGTTTCTATTTAATATTCTCTTACCAGCAATAGCTTTGGCACTTGCACTTTAAGTCATTTATCCTGAGGTTAAGCACTAAATTTCTAAACCTTGGCGTATTTTTTCGTGTGTGTGTGTAGAACCTTCAGGTCTACGTTGCTATGGAATATTGCCGTCTTTTGAATATGGGAAACCATTACTGTCAGCAATAAATTTTGTGCATGGCCCTGTCATTGCCATTCTCCTCCTGTCATGCCAAGATGTGAAATCAGCCTTAACAGTGGTAAAAAAAAAAAAATACAGGCTTTTAAGAAAAAAAAAAATTAATTGACCAGTCTTGGTGTTCTGAATCACCTTTATTCTACAAATGACAAATGAATGGTCAGTAAGTAACTTAATGTCATAAAGCACTAAGTAACTTTGTTCATTAGAGGAAAAATGTGTTACAAATTCTTCTTTATCATTACAGTCATAAGAACTATCTGGAAATTTTCTGAAATTAAAAAATCTCATTGGATTATTTTATCAGAAACTCTCTGAAATCCAAGATTAATTACTGACCATAAAGAGGGAATAGCATTGTAGAGCAGCCAATAGCCAAACAGCTCAGGTAAACTGCTATTCCAATGCATATATATCTACTAATAAATATATTTTTAGCTGTCTAAATTGAGCACAGACAAATAAAATCTTTCACCTTGGAGCAGCCACCATTAAAACAGTTGTTTACATAGAGGCTATGATTCAAATTTTTGATTGAGGACCATCACATCACACAATTTGAATCTTCTTTAGTCCAAATTTGCACTCAGAATTTACAGTATTTTTTGTCTCCCAACTGGAGACTGAACTTTTCCTTTCCAAAATCCCTACCTGTGAAATGTTTTTTAAGCCTCACTGAATTCCCAACTTGTTTACACTTTTTGTAGAGTGGTGCCCTACCTGGAAAAACATTACAAGTGAAGCCTTAACCTGCCAGACTAACTACTGCCTAGGTCGTTAGGCCTTATATACAGTAGCAATTTTATACGTGGGTTCAGCAAGAAACACTTAAGAAATTCAGTTAAACACGCATTTCAGTCATTCTCAGACTCAGCTCAAATATTTCGTATTATTTAGGCATTGTCATAACTGACAGTATTTAGCAAGCAAGTGTTGTTCACAGTAATGTTAAATTTCTATCACAAGCAAAAATCTCACCAGTCTCAAGTTTTCCCAAAAAAACAACCTCTGTCTTGTCACTCCCATGTAGGAAATTCAAAATCAAAACCAGACAAGGTTGTAAAGGACTCTCATGAACTTAAACTCTTCTTTTCTAAACAACAGCATGTATAATGGCTTCTAACTAATAGATATTTTTAAATTTTTGGTTTTCATAGAAATGCATATTTTTATATATACATATCTATCTATACATATATATCTAAATCAGACTGCAATATAGGCAGAAAGACCATTGCTTGTCAGCTGATGAGTGTACACTGGCAAATCATTTTAAGCATTCCTTTCCCATGGTTCAACATAATCCAAGCCAAGATGTGCAAAGATTTCTTCCTCACTTCCAGCTTTGAGAAAGATTCTCTGTAAAAAAAATTTAAAGAAAGGAAGTCAATAGGGGTGTTAGAAGAAAATTTCAATTCACGGGTTTTGCTGTTAATTTTTGACAGTTCTACCCATTCTACTGTCTACAGAATACACGCTTCATCAATGTGCTGACCTTGAAATGTGAAAGCAAGTTAAACATCATTTCTAATGCTGCTGGGTGTTTTCAGTTCTAATGCCTAGTTTACAACCAGGACTCAGGAAGCAGCAGCTAGGCAGATTACCGGAACAGGTAGACCCTGCTTCTGGTTACTGACATTTCACTCTTCCTCCTTTCAACCTCTCTGTCACAACTCAGCACAGAAGATCAGCACTGGTAGGGAGGACTTGGGGATGTATCTTGGCCAAGCAGTATGGCACCAGAGCACACAAAGGCTACAGAACGCTAAGTTGCTGCACCAATGGAAGGAAAGCAGAAAGAACAATGAGCGAGAGAGAATACGCAAAACCACTGAGCCCAGGGCAGCCTCATATTGCACCTGAAATATGCTTGTGCATCACCAGCAAAATTCACCCACTGGCTTATTGTTATTCTCCATCAGCCCCATTTTTTTCCAGTGTCTAATCCATATCTCACTCCTGTCAGGAGCCACAGTTTTGCCAAGGCATAATGAAGCACTGAAGCCCTGAAGTGAAATTTAACATTCCTTGTCAGATGGACTCAGACTTTATCAGGGATCCAACCAAATCAGAAACTTGTTCCATTTCATTGTAGCGGTATTTGAAATTTGAAGTTCCAAGTCCAGCTCTACAGAAAAGGCCCATCTTTCATTGACACTGTTCAGCTTCAACAGCCAAAACAGTCAAGCTGGCAGCTTTCCTGACAGCTATTTTTCAATGCCACAAAGTAGAATGAGAGGAAGTTTAACTGTACTGGAAAGGTTATGAAGTCTAAATTGGATGGTAGTGGTTAGATGCTCCTGAGTGAAAAGAGCCAGAGGCCATCAGTGTTCCCTTCAGCTTGAGAGGACAGAAAGGACAGAATACGAAGTTCCAATTCTGTTCTTCCAGAGTTCTCACCCAGTGAAGTAGGTATGTAAGAGCAGTTCAGGCTGATATCCACTTTAAACCATCCAAAGTTACTACGATCTTTATCTTTCTTAGCAAATGATTGCTATACAGTGACGTAATATGGAACATTTTCACTATTATATTTGGAGATAGTTCTTCTTTAATTAGACAAAACCAACAGGCAAATCATTATAGTCAATGGTAATAATGGCAACATGAAGTAATGTGTTCATTATACTAATAAAAATGTTATATAATCAGAAAGTAACTTAAAGCTGTACCTGTTTCTGTAATGTCCTGTATCAATACATACAGTCCACTCATCACAATTAGTGCCTTGCCATGAGCACAAGATTCTTGCTTATTATATTGACTCTTTGGCATTTATAATCTCCAGATTTGCATTTGTAGAACAGTTGTGCGTCAATTGCACTTTACCCAAACCAAACCCTCTGAAATAAAGTCTTTCACACTGAAGTCAGTAGACAGTGTATTAAAGCTCTACTTTAAAGGCATTGATTACAAGCAGTGATACTTCCGTATAGATCAGAGATCTGTTACTAGAGTGCACAGTAGAAGTACTAACAAGGCATATGAAGTTGTTTTCACTTTCACATAATGGATTGCCCTTATATAAGATAATTCTCATATTCAAACACACCATACCAGAAATATGAGGAAATAATTTGGCCCATTGCTTCAGGGACTTTTTTTTTTAATCAAATCAGGACAAACATGTTATGTCTGTATTTTATCTCTCACCGTTAAATTCTCAGCATATGGATATATGAACCCAGGGACGATGCCCCAGACAACTACAGAGCATTGCTAGAGCATGAAAAGCTAAAAACAATCATATATCCATAATGAACTGGCAGTTCAAAGTTGTAGATGCAATAGCAAGGTTTGCTTATAAATCATAGACAAATAATGTGCCTTTTTTCTAGGTAGTTCCAATGTCAGATTTTGGAATAAAAAGAACCTATGAAAAATACTGACCAGAGGAAAATGATGCTTTTTCATAAGGGCAGCAGTAGAAGAAATGATAGAAAAGAAGATATTTAACAGACTAAAAGAAAAGGAAAGAAGACATTGGTAACAGCCCACCGGGTAACAACAGTGGGCGTATTTTGTTCCTAGAGTATGAATACACATACATTACTGCAAAAAAGTAAAACAAGATAAGAGATCTTACACTTGTAAGATGTTATAGATACTCCTTAATAGAAGCTCTTCATATCTCTGGGACCCCAAATCTCATCGCATTTCTTTTTTTCTGTCACTTTATGTTTTTCTGCAAGCAAAACTCATTTTGTTTGCCTGAGAGGTAAAATTTCTAATACGAGGTATCTGATGCTGAATACCATTGTTGGTAGAATCAAACCATGTTTCTAAATGAATCTCTAGCTGATATCTGCCTACTGCTTTAGCAGTGTAAGTATTATTAATGTTAATCACAACCTATGATTTTCTCTCTCTGTCAATCTATGCAGAGATTATAAAGTGATGCAGGTTTGATTATTGCATTCACTACTGTTCTTTCTTTTTTCTTTTCTTTTTGCTCAGGAGAAGTAATGAAGTGCTTGCCTATTTGTGATTTTTTTTTCAGCTTCTAATAATATGCAGCAGATCCAAGACATGCCCAATCAACAACAATCAGACTTAAAAAAAAACCCCAACGTTCTGGAGCAGATGTTATCACCCTGCTCTTAACCCATTTAATCAATTCTGTTATTTCAATGGATGTAAATATTACGTTTGTGGTTGCAAACATGACCATTAACTACATCTAACGTAGAACATCTGCCATCCAAATGTTTTCTTATGTGAACTGCTCTTATTTTTCATTTTGGCATTGATGATCGATAATACTTCTGATGAAAGAGAAGCAGAGAGTGGAGGCACAGAGGTAGAACTGCTTGATGATATCCTAAACTAGTGCTGCCAGTGTTCAGATGTTATACTACTATTGTCATTTGGTTTCATTTTACCTTCTATATATACTATACTATATACTATAATGAAGCCAGCAAAACAAAACCATTGCTCAAGTAAAATTCTGCTTTTAGTTACATAAATCAGCATTGACCAACAGCATATGTTTCTTTTGGAGGCAAATACTGTTTTTAATAATTTTGTATAGATGTAATTTAAATAATCAGAAAAAAGTTGAATGCATTGGAAAGCACCTCAGACCCCTTTTTCTCTTCCATTCTTGGAGTACCTTCACATGTTTCTTTAACCTGCTTCTTGAGTAGTTCAGCGTAAGCATGTTAACCCTATGCATCAAGATAGGAAACTTTAAAATAGAGTTATTTATCCAGCAAAGATGAAGAAGAAAAGATCCCAAGAACTCAGACATTGCAAGAAATTACTGTGCACAAATTCCTGATTTCCATAAAACAAAGGATTTTGCTATTCTATGAAGATTCAGGTGACTGAATGTGCACTGTTCGTGTATTAAGCAACCTTACTTTCAGTAAGCCTAGATGAACTCTTCAGGCTGTTGAAATGGAACTATACTGCTTAGACACCCAGCCCACACTTGCCACTGCTGTGGCCATCCATCTTCCTTTCCACTTTTTGTTCAGGAATGAAAAATACTGCAGTGGTAGCAACTTCCTGACACTGCATTGAACAAAAAAATACTTTACTGAGGTTGCTCACTGAGGAGACATAGAAGCTGTTGCTCTGCCTTCAACGGCTCTGCCAGCTTTGTGTACACAAAGTTCCTGACATGAAGTCTGCTCATGCTCTCCATCAGTATTAACTCAGCCTTCTTAAAAAGCACATTTAATCATATTCCTAGTAGGCTGATATCCTACTGCTTATTACTAAATAGCTCAGTAATAACAGCATGTTGCAAAATACAGAATTATCTATTTAATTGAATAATACTATAAATAACTCTCAGCTTGTCACCATGGCATTTCATTAATATTTTCCCCATCTCAAGATGAACTTAGGAAGTTTGTTGGAATAAAAGTACATAAAAATAAAAACCAGTAGGACCACGTAGATAAGATCATTGACAAAATGGGATTTAATGACTATGAACCAGCAGAATCTGCTGGAGAGAAAAGTGCTCCAGGTTTGATTGAACAACATATGTATATGTGCAACCCACTGATCTGAAGGTGAGACATATGGCGGAAATTTGATTAATTTCTTTATTTAAATCCTTGTCAAGCTTGCTTTAGCTGAAAAATTGGTTTTAACTATGAAGTTTCCTAGATGATTACTGTCCCAATTCTACTTTATGCATTATTTGAGCATTTCTTCTTGAATAAGTCATAGCGAAATGGTGCATTTTCAAAGACCAAAGAATTTCCTTCCCTATCCCATTTTTCGACTCTTTTCATAGTGCTGACTTCTGTTTACTCTACAGCTATAATTCAGAAACAGTACAGTCATCCTCCAGTGGATTTCATCTTTGGAAAACTATGTGTAGGAGGCAGCCTCCCTCCTTTTGCAAAATACCCTGAAGGGCTGTGATCATTAAGATCTGTCTGGATTTCTTCTGACACAATATTTCATCAAATAAATTGGGCCAACAGTGCCTTGCTAACAAATTACAAAACTGTTTGATATAACTTTGCTTCTAGACATGTATCTGGGAATGTCATTAACATATACATTTATTCTAACCTTTCCTCATTTCTTGATGATGTTGCATGCTTTAAAATGGTGAACTCTTACATAGGGTAGTTAGGGATTTTCTCGTTTAGTTTTGATCTTCTCTCACTAAATTTTATACGGTGTTTCACCTATGAACACCTGTTCACAAGAGTTTAATTACCTTTCCTTTTTTGCATTATTTAAATGGAGATATGATGGAAATAGGATCATATCCAACTTGCAGTATTTCCACCACACTGATTGATAAATACCAAGCAGTCTAACACACACACCCACCTCCTACTTCATATGTCTGGAATTATTACAATGGCAGAAGGCATGTTAGGACAAGGCAAATAGCAGTACAGACTGTCGTTTGCAAACTTTGAACTTAACTGTTCATTGTGCTTGGACAGAGTCCGTTCTAAAAATAAGTTTTGTGGGTAAAGTCAGTTTTAGATGAATGATAGTAACAACAGGACTTGCTTAATCATCCATAGTAAAAGACACCATAATGCACCTTAAATTTGTCTTACATACGTATTTGTCATGTTAGTAACGTAAGTGACATAAGTGTCATCACTTATGCCAAGTCAATTAAAGATTTTTTTATTGAAGATACTTGGGGTTAGTGCAGAGATGATGCTCCCTGCAAAACTTGCAATAGCTTCCAAGATGTGAAAGTACTTCTCTAGAAATGAAAGGCCGCTACATTCAGCAAACCAATGCACCATAACACCAAAGACCTGCAATTTACAGAATATACTATGGTAGCTTATTAGATTAAATGTGCAAAGCTATTAAACTGCTCACACTCCTTTTTCCCCTGATTCCATTTGCTCAAGTAACATTTATACTCTGTAAAAAGATACAGATAGCTGTTAATTAAATGAATAAAATGAGCTTACAGAAAGAATTGTGAAGATAAAAATATAAGTAATCCATCAAGTAGCAAATGCTTTCCAAGTGATTAGCAGTGGGAATGTTCACAAATGTTCACCTGACCCGAGCATTACCCTATCTGTTCTCTGCCACCGGGCCACTTTTGCTAGAACAAGTGTTGATGCACCACCACTGACACAGGTCACACTAGTACTGCAGAAACTTCTCTTAATAAATCAGCCTTTTATAATGTAAACCTTACAATGTAGGCATATATTCCATTATCTGATGATCTATGATTCTCAGATTATATTGACCTACACTCCACACACTGCGCTGGAGGTATTCAGCTAATGGGGGAGTCTGATCGTTACATCAAAAATGTCTGCACAATCATGTGTCCACAGAACAAGCCCTGCAGCAGATTGAATAAAAAACTTTAACCTGTTTCTGTTTTATCTTAATGGATTTCTGAGAGAGCAGATTTCTGAGAAGAAGGTGCAGGTAGTGTCTGTAAAGTGACTCAGCAAAACCAGCAGCTGCAACGGAGGGAGAGGAAAGGTGTTGGAAACTTTGTGTTTCAATCTTTTCCAAACTTGTTCACTCACAAAAAAGATAGTCCCACCTTCTCTATTATCAAAAGCAAACACTTTTGTGAAGACAGAGCTTATGCATTAACTGGATCAGCTGACAGATCTGAAAGGTATAAGCCACAAAGTTTGAAAAAAACTATGAGAAAATGCACGATAACTCTCTGTAGCAGTAGGAAGGAATAGATTTCAAAGAAAAGAAGAATTTTGCTGAGATTATTTACCATGTGCTTGTGTCTCTATTTAAATATACTAACCTGAAGACAAGCAACATTACTTGATTAGCATGATTTATTATAATACAAGAGATGTGAGTGAAAGCTAGTCTTTCTCAAGAATATTTCTTTAAATTCTTCCCTGAATATCTAGATCTATGGTATTTTCTACTCTTACTATGTAGAAGTTTAGTCATTTAGCATCACCCTAATCAAGACAGCAGGCTGTATGCTATATATGACACATGCTATATGTCAAAAAGGACACGTGGTAGTATACAGAGATTTTTATTAAAACAAACAGGAGCCCAGTGCTGCCATCAACATTTAAAAATTATTAACTTCAGTATCAGAATTTGGTGATATCAATGTTTTCCCACAGGGACTGTGATTCTATTTTCTTTAAACAGCTGGATGTGCTCTCCTCAATCCATGTATTTGTGGCTGTCAGTAAATAGGTGCAGCCCCTACACCAGGATTTCCATCTGTCATTCATGTCTGTCATGTTCTGCCATGCAGCCTACCTTCATCAATGCAACCAGCCCCACTCCCTGTAACGACCAAGGTGAAAGCATACTTTGCAAACACTGAGCAAGAAGCTAGCTGTATCTCCTTCTCCTCTATACTACTGTTAACTTTACAAGAATGAATGTTGTACATCTTTGGCGGAAAACATAAATCTGCTCAGAGCTTCAGTGTAGCAAATAGCTTTGTGATTTTACAACAGCTGCAGAACCAGAATTGCGCAAAGCAACTGTAGAGGAATTGTTACAGAAGATCCATAAATTCCTACTGTACGCTGAGTGATATGAGGTTGAGGCCTCCAATCTACAATGAAAGTATGGGAAAACAATGTAACATCCATCCATAAAACGGTGGCTACTTCTCTAAAATCATTAGCTGACTCATTAGGGTAGACAAAGTGCTAACAAGAATCACTGTAATCAGTAACTTTCACAGTGGTCTAAACGATTTTTTGGAGAAGGAGGGAACGGAGGAAGGACAAAAAAAAAATCTAAATAAGGCCCTTTCCAGATAAAAATGGATAGAAACCTGTCATTTTACAAGGGGTTTCAAGTAATTGTATTCGATGACTATCTTGTGTAGCATGAAAGCTGTCAGAAAATAACATGGGAAAACTAAATTTCTCCATGGTCCTGCTATTCACACTGCTAGCCAGCCTGAGAAGGACAGCAACTTATTCCATCACTAGTCAGTCAGACAACATTCTCAGAATATCACACTGCTTGATGAAAAAACATGACAGAATCAAGCCCTAAGAAACTGTGTAGTAATTAACTATTATAATTTACTCTTAGAGAGAGAGAGAAGTTTTGTTTTAAGACTGGGTGTTGGTGAATTTTGCTTTGCTCCTAATTCCACATTTTGCTAAATATTTATGCTATGTTTATGCTATGAATAAGACTATCAACAGTACAAATAATTTCATGATAATTATAGAACATAACTGCTGATGTACTAATTGTGCTACAAATGTGCATTTTCCTTTTGATGGTATCAAAACAATTTTCAGTGGTTAATAACCTGAAGTGCCTCTGACGTTATATTATCTCCAAATGTAATTTTCATGTTTAACTAGTATTTTCTGTAGGAAACTTCACACCACCATGCCTGCTTTAAAATAAAAAACAATCTGTTCTTAATCCAGCTACAAGTAATATGATAAATAAATCAGAGAGAGAAAAAAATTACTCTTTGAAATGACATTATAACAAACTATGATGGGAAAAGCAGCATGGCAACCATTACCCATTGACTCAATACCTTCAGGCAAAATTATGTGTAATGGCATTGATGCAAAATAGTGCAGTGGAATTTATTCTAATAATTCTGGCCATTAATAATTTTTGAAGGTAGTAGAAGCCGGAATCATAAATTCTCATTCCATTTTACCACTGCACATGTCCTGTGCTTTTAATCAGAAATCCCACACTTGAACGTTTCTCTTACAACTGTTCTCTAATTCTTGTTACAGGTTTATTCGTATTAAATTTCTGTACAATAGAAAGTAGATCCACTGAGTAAAATAGAATAATCAGGATAATATTAGGATATTCTAGGCAGTTACCCTATTAGCTATTTCATAACACGGAGTAACAAAATATCTTCAGGCTTTTTACACGCAGCCTACTTACTCCAAGTAGTTTTGATGAAGGAGAAGGAAAAAGACCAGTGCTGAAGAGCTGACACTTGGGAAGATAAAATATGAAAAAAACATTATCTGTTGACTGAATGAGCACTTTTTTATTTGCTAAAATTTAGTTTGTAAATGAGACTAAACAAAACTGTACATAAAATGGAACTATTCTCTGTTTAAAATGACACTTGTGATTGCTTTGTTGCAAAACACTACATAGTTATGCATCCAATCTCCCATTACAATTCGAATAATAAAAAACATTCCACAATAAATAAGAGTATAATACATTACCATCCAGACTACAGGATACGTTTTCAGCTTGGGGCACACAAAGCATTGAGAAACTTGGAACTTCCTATCTGACAACCCAGGCAAAAAATTTAACATGTTAAATAGCAAGTTGTGGTAAACAAAAACAGAACAAACACTTACTGCCCCCTGTAGTTCTCTGACAATCTGTGTCGTTTCACAAAGGCCTTAAAAATACTAACAAGGATTAATTCCCTTTTCCACTTGAGCTATACTTCTGTTTCGCTCTAGGTCTGTGTTATTTACAGTAGCTTGTCAAGTGCTGTTAAGTTTGCTTGTTGTGCTTTTCATTATGCAATTTCATATGAATGAAACAAGAGAAATGCAGAATCCTGTATTTTATGAAACACAGTTGAGTATAGTTTGTATGGAATTATTATGAACAAACCACTTCAAAAGAATGTTACTGAGATTGCAAAATCAAAGACCTGCAATTTAAGAAATCCCAGAACATAGCTGAATGTTTTTTAATATTAATTCAGTTTTCCTACGTACATGGAAAGAGACTTCTTTTTCTTCAAAGAAGTACTTCTTCCTCCCATTCCTATAACATACTTGGGCTTCTTTCACTAGGCAGGAAATATAGTGTGCCACGGAGCTTACAAATACTTGCTTTCAACACTGACAACAGGTTGCAGGCCAATGTAGGATCTGTCAGTCTGAGCAAGTTGAGCTTTTACAATCTATACCTGTTCTAGCTCCCTCTCTTCCCTACTCCCCTATGCTAAGCTGCAGCCTTGATCCCTCTCTTCAGATTTCCAACGTACCTTCAGGCTCTACTCATGCCATATCTGGAGGAAAGTGAGATAAGCACAGTTTACTCAGTTATTTGGGGCAATTGAAATATTACCCATTTCTTGATGCTAGCTTAGAGCTAATTAATTTTTTTTTTAGTGCATCAAAATTCCACTTCATATCTCTCCCCAGCCATTCTTTTTTTTTTTTGTACCCCTTTTCATCTCAGTCTCTTCAGCCAACACAGATTCTTTTCTCGTTTCCACAGTGCAGCTGCTAATCAAACACACCCTTTCCATTCCCCATTGTTTTGCCCAGCCACTCTACACTTTCTTATCAAATCTGTACATCCACCACAAACTTCCCATTCTCATTCCCATTCCACACCCCATGTGTCTCTCTGGCCCTTGACTCTTTTCCTGCTTCCTCTCCACCTAGCTTCTTCTCGATCAATTTCTTTTTTCTTTTAACAGAAAATCTGAGACCATGTTACCTGACCCACATTCCGTAACTTTACCCAAGCATGCTGACTGAAGAATTGAATTAAAACACTTGAAAATGGTTGGCTCTGTACTGCCCTAGAAATTAAAATTAATGATAAAGTATAGTCAAAATATTCTGGATCCGCACCTACTTATGCATTTTGAGAGCACTCTCTTTTTATTAGCAATACAGGTTTCACTGAACTGTTCAGAAAACACACTGAGCAAAGGAAACAACAATTAAGCACATTTATCTTTGTGTTAGATATACAGCTTGTTATATTTAAGGGATTAAATTTAGCTAAAAATACATTAATTACATGCAGACTTTGTGAAAATGAACAATCATGATATATGTGAAAAATTTTCACTGTTAAGAGAACACTGGGAGAAGTACACTTTGAAAGAAATTGCATAATCATTTTTTAATTTATTGAGAGGTAAGAAAAGCAGATTATTTTAATTCTTAATTTTCAAAAATAGAGCAGGTGCAAAAGGAACAAATGCCCCAAATCACACGTGCAATTTTCACTTTCCTGAGAGAGAGTGAGAATTGGAATGCAAATGAAAGTATGTGCATCTGTTTACAATGACTTGGTGTTTAATTGTAGTAATGATTGTGTGAACAACTGATCACATTGGAAATCAGTATCATAAACTTTGGATCTTTATGTTTACTTTGGCTTTAATCCAGCCATTATTGCAGACATCTAAAAGCAAACTCTGCAGCTGCAGCATGTTTAATTCATCAAGATGGTCTCAAGACTGACTCTCACCACTATAACTTCAAAATTTTAGAGCAGCATCTGCCAAAATAAGACTGTAACATCCAGTTTTTAAAGAATCATAAAAAATTATCTCCTTAACTGTGCAAGTAAACTTCTGCGAGCATCTTTTTTCAGTGAGAGGTTGTGTGGAGTAAATGTTCTCAGATGACACAAGAGAAATTATTTTGAGACTATAACTAGTCAGACATGAAGTGAATGTCAGACATGAATAGTCAGACATGAATAGTCAGACATGAGTGAATATTACCCGTTCATGTAATAAAATGAGTGCATAGAATCACAGCCAGCTCTTCATCCCAGTGATACATGTTTTTGTGAAGTAACGTATTGGGTAGCGACAGAAAAGAATCAATGCTTGGAAAACAAAGCTGGCTTTTCATTAGGAGACCTGTTTACAAAGTTCTGGGGAGTGCAGGTAACAGCCTAGACTGTTTGGAAACCAGTCTGGTTTCCTCAGAGCTGTTTCCATCCTCTGAGCTGAGCCACCACATGGACATAACTTTATCTGCCAACATTTATCTGTCACTGTCAGGTAAGACTTATTTAAAAATAAAAGTTACTGACTTGTAACTGTAGCTGTAAAAGTGGTGGCATGCCAGCAACATGGCCTTAGAGTCAGCTAGAAAAAAAAAATTAATATCATGGTGGAGGCTAGAAGTTCAAGTATGTTGCCTTGCATGAGTGGATGGGCTGCCTGCTGCAAACACTGGTTGTCTATGAAGCAACTAGCTGGGAAAAAGATGGCTAGCAGCAGAACTCAGCAAACATACATACACCCTTGAGACAATTCATTAAGGCATCACAGTCATACAATAGTCACTTACTTGGGCTGCCATCACACTTTCATTTGGCTTTACAGGTGTATGCAAAGACAGACAAGGCCAGCCCTGCCTGAAGAGTCAGTTAAGGATTTTCCTAAATAGAAAAGCTTTCTGCAGGCAAGTGATTAAAGACTATGCAACAGTGATCTTTACAGTGTGAAAGAAATCACAGGTCAAATTTCCCTTTTCATGCTTATACTGGTTTGCCAACGAAAACTAAACAGTCTTAAAAACTGTCGGTAGCATACGGTTTTACTAGTTTCATTGTAACTGTACAGCACTTAATGGTTTTCAAAGCTGAGTCCCCTTATGAAGTTTTCAGAGCATCTTGTGAATTTACTATTCAGGTAGTTATATAAACTGCTGCTCTTGCTATTCAACAACTAAATGTCATTTAATGCCATTCAAATTCACACAGTAGTTTTTAAATGCGAAATTATCATCAATCATACACAGTCTTCTGCACAGTGTAATATTTTTTCCAGTATTTCTTTAACAATAGAAAATGTTAAAGCAGCAGTCTTAAATTTTCATAGGATATAAAACTAATAACTGCTTCCTGCTCCAATGACTCTTTATTATGACTCTCTTACAAAAACTCAACAACCTACAATATTAGTGCAAGATCAGTAATTTAATCTATCACACCCTAGGAACCTCAGCTACTCTTTTACAAAAAAGCATTGCTAATTATTTACATCGCTTAATTTTGCTACCTAGAACTGCATAAAGCAATAATTGAACTTAAAAGTGATTTTCTGGAATATTGTGAAAATACATGTGTTCATACAAGATAAAAATCAATGTACAAGACAAATTCAATCCTCAGATCCCACAACCACCTTGAAGATCTCCATTGGGTAATGGTGTGATAAAGGCTCAGGGGAGAGAAACTTTCTGCATGGCCACAGTCCAGCCCTGAAGCTGTTCCGCATGCCATCCCGAAAACTCTCCCACCATGAAACAGGAATAGAGAAAAGTACCTGCAGCAGCTTAATGCATCTAGCCCATTTCACCTCTTACTCAGCCTAACTTCCATATGCTCACTCATGTGCTCGAAAGACAACAACTCGAGGAAATATTTCATTCAGAACTTCTGGCATGGAGCAGTTGAAACTAGTTCTTGTTTTATGCAGAGTCTTCTCCTATGAAACAGGAAGTGATTACAGCTCAGATGCTGAATACAGCAGACTTCTGCAAGGCTCTTTAGCTCTGAGTAGCTGCTGAACAGCAAATGGCGTCTAGAAGAGTGAACATACCTTCAATGAAAGGAAAATACGGTAGAGAATTCCACCCACTACAACTGAAACTGTGTGAAGTTCTGTGAGGAAGTTTTAAACATCACGCTGTACTGTAAGTACAAGGAATAGTTTCCAAATAGTTATCAAAATGTAAAAAAAAAAAGCAAAAAGCAGCTTATTTTCTGACAGTATGGTTTCTGAAAGATTTGGTGATGGTACTAGTTTTAAATTAATTCAGATAAGGGAGTTTAGTTGAAAAGTAGTGGTAAAAAAGTTTTGATAAATCCTGCATTTTAAAAAATCAAAACTTATCCATGGTGTAAGTGGTAGGGCTGAGCAGTGCTTAGCACAGTAGATCTTTCAGAGGCATCTTCTGTACTTAAGTTTGGGGCATCCTCACACACAGATCTGTTATTCTCACAGATCACAGAGAAACATGATATATGGATTCTGCTAGCTGAGAATTACTGGAAATGTAACTTCCCAGGATTCACAGAGAAAAGATCGTTCTAGGGAACAATATCCCTACTTAATACCTGCATAGTCACATGTAACATCCCATTGCTTTGTGAATAGATGTATTCAGCAAAACACTATTGAATTTTGTTTTGTTGGAATTTTCCTGCTCATCTAAAAAGCACACACATCTGCATGTTCCCTAAAAATGATGTAGTTATCAAAATACTGCCCTGAAAAAAAAAAATCCAACAGAATCCAGTTTACCAGGCACTTTTAAAAATCTAAGCCTATTTGAGCTCCTGCCAGCTTGCCCATCTTCTCAACAACTTGCTTGACAGGCTACTGGGAGTCTGAGTTCAAATAAATAAATTTAATTACATCAGAGCCAGGGTCCCCAGAGCTTATTGGCTCCACGAGCCTGGAGCAGCCAGCCAAGCCAAGTGCCTCATTGCTTACAGCCCCAAGAGCTATCCTAGCTTTGGAGGTTTGGAGCAGCCTGGTCTGTGGATTGTTTCCAAAGCTGAGATACAAAAAAGCTTTCACTTTGCAGAAACTGTCAACATTTTCACCTACCCTCTGATTAAAAGAACATGCAAATGTTGAATTATCAAATTTCTTCACTAAATGTGTTCTTTCTCCTCCTTATAATGAAAGGCAAAATGCTGAATGATCAAAATCCTTCATTAAACTGAACCAGTTTTTACTGCAGTGGTTAACTACTTATCCTTACTGCTTACTACTATCCTTATTACTTACACCTTTGCGCTGTGCGAATTAGGTTTTACTGTCGGGAAGTGTTAAATAAACTGCTTTAAACTACAGAGAAAATTTGTCTGCAGTCCAACCCAAGTGGCGTGCTAATTGTCAAACCTCTGGGCCATCCTCCTTCTCAGGCCGTATTACAACAATCTGTATGCTCTCTTCAGCTCACACAATTGTCACTTCACGTCAAATGCCAAAATTCCTTCTCATGTTGCCTTTTCACAAGCCAAATCAGAGCTAAAAGAGGAATCAGAAAACAATAAGCCCTCTGATGTCACACGTCTGAACCAGTACATGCTCCTTTGGCTGACTGTAATCACGTCAGTCTACCTGCCTGACACAATGCCCTGTTACAAAGTGATGCGAGAAAAGACATATGTACTAGGCAAGAATAGAACTACCGCAGAGTAAGAAAAAGCACAAATAGATTAGGCCATCTCAAGACATTATTTGCAGTCTGCACATGAACGCTGTTCTTGATTTTTTTTCCACGTTGAGCCAAAATACCAGCAGTATGTGCAAAATGTAACACATGAATTTCAGAGTAATTTGGCTGTGCACTTAAGACATTTCGAAGTTCCCTGCTTGGAGAGTGTACAGCCCTGGGGAATCTAACTGATGAAACATCGTATTATTTTCAGCCTGCTCATTCAACCTTTCCTTTAAACACTAATGGTTATCTAGGCTTTGTTTCCTCAACAGGAATGGAATGTTGTGGGACAACTGTCTTCACAATCATCAATGTAAACACTTCAGGTACCAGTGATAGGCATAGTGTCTTAACAACCACATATGTCAGGTTTTTGGTGGGCTGAAGAATGATGTTTTCTATCTAGTGACTCGACACAGAGAACCAGAGAGAGCTTCAACCAGACTACAGCAAATCTACAGCAGTTTATAACAGAGACTGGGTATCTGAACTGGATCTTCAAATGGATAATATCCAGGGACACAGAGTCGGGGGGG
>NW_010420340.1:156935-167341 GCF_000710305.1 Buceros rhinoceros silvestris
GGGGGGGGAAAGAAAGGAAAAATAAAAATCCAGCATTTTTATGTTCCTGTGGAATTTTATGTGTAACAAGCAATAAAAAGATTTTGCAGCAATGCCAAAGAGCAACTAACAGCAAAAGTCAGAATAACAGAAGTTAAAACAAAATTGGCTTAAATTAAAAATGCTGCTTTTCTCGATAGTTCTTGATAGTGAAATTTTTTGAAACTGAATTTCATTTTAGTGCTTATAGTCTGGAAACTAAGTTATATTTCAAACTGGTTAATTTTAATTTCAGCAGAAAGACGTAACTTACATCTTGCAGAGCTACAGCAGCTCTCTAGGTAACTCACAAGCGCCTATCGGCTCCTTTCGATACTGGGGTAAGGAAAGTAACTTCTCAAACTGACAATTTACACCACTATGTTATAGCCACCCTTTTTACAGTCATTCCCTGGATTTTGAAGTGGTATTAATAGCACCCAGGAGAAAGTAGGCAGCAACACTGGAGTCTACAAAACTATTGGAGTGTACAAAACTGAATGGAACTGTCAGATGAAAAAGAAATAGAGGCTTAGATAAGATTAATTATAGAGGCAAAGTAAAGGCATGAAGAGTACAGACATAGAATAAGACGTTATATTTATGGTGGAGCAAAATTCAAAGTCAAAGATGATGCTAAAAGATGACTGGTCTGCAGCACTTCATATTCTGGACAACAAGGAAGTTTTTCCTCAAGTAATATTCTAACAGAAGAAAAGCAAACACTTGAGTCTGAGAACCATTTTATGGGAGAACAGTAATTCCACATTAAGTCTTACCCACTCTCCTGGTGAGGAGTGCGAAAAATTCAATATCATCTTCAGAAATTTTCCACAGTGCCCTTATGCATGAAAAGGATACTCTAGCTAACAGCACCAGAGTTTGGTAAAGGAACAACTAACCACCTTTGCGGTTCCTGAATCTTATTCCAGGTTGCTGACACTGTAAAATGGGAGAAGCACTCACACTTCAAGGACAGCTACTCCTTTAAGAATAGAAAGCCTGTAGTTTGCCAGGCACTTTAAAAATAATAGAACGTCAAAGTGAAAGTAAATCACACATTTATTGTGTTCTCATGCAAGCAGATGATAGTTACTCAGCTTAAAGACAAGGATTTAGAACTGTGTCTTCTTTAGTTAGGTCCACTAGATCTCTTTCCATTTCATCCAGATAAACAGCTGTCAGGATGCAGTGAAAACTTGCTAATGACTTCCCTAGTACATCATAAACTTTTAATCATTGCAAATAAAGTGCCCATCAAATCTCAGTATGTGGCAAACTGTATATGTATACACATGCCCTAAAAATTGCAGTTTGGACAGTGAACTGACGACCATGTTACATAAACAGAGAGCAGAGGTCAGTGTGTACACTTATTCACTTCTGGTTAAGTCTAGATACAATGCATGTTGTAACCAAAAATTCTTTATAGTGTGTAAAGGGAGAAATGTCCCCCAATCCAACACAGAAAGGTGTAAAATCAACCAGTGATGCCATGGCTTCCAGTTTAAATACCTCATTTTTTTCCTAAGGAAGAATCTGTAGTTCAGCTGATCTGACTTGTTGTTCACACAGAAAAATTAAATTCTTTTTTGCAAAATCCCTTCTACTTTACTTAGCATATTGTTCTTTCATGAATCAGAGAAATTTTACAGTGAGAATTTTATTGGCCTGGTTCATAACTGTGTCTTGCCATTTTTAACCACTGCAACAGCAATAATTATAAGCAATTGTTACAAGATACAGGGAATATACAATTTCTCTTTCTTTCTGATGGCTGATCAACAAGCTCCTTCATTCCCTAAGTGTGGGAGTCATAGTAAGGTTTGGCGTCCAGATAACATAAATCTCAGAAACTTCATACTTCAAGTTTGTATGTACAAGTGCTGTATTTCCATAGCTTTAGGACACACTTCTAAAGAGGCACAGATTTGGACATCCACTCTTCTTTTTATGAAAATGACGGTGACAGATAAATGTCAAATTTTCAATTTTTCTTGTCACAATTTTCTTAACAAAGGAAGATCTACGAAATGCTCTTTTTATTATAGAATTGAAAAGAACCATTACTTTGATAGTTACACATTGTCTCCCAAAACCTACGAATATATGAAAAAGATTCACGATATAAAATAAATAAATAAATAGAAAAATCACGGCTGAGGCATAATTTCACAGTGTAACTTTGTAACGAGTCCCTAGAGGAAATATCTGTTCCTTTTGTTCCCCTCTGTAAAGCTATGTAATAGATTCCTAACTGCTGTGTTAATGCTCCCTATTGCTGTCAGAATCCCTTTGGAAATACACTAGAGCAACCAGCGCTCTCTCCTGACACAGCCCCTCGCACGCTGGAGTATGGGGTTCTCCGACACATACCACTTTTCAGGCAGTGGAACACAGTGGAGGCTTCATTGCCAAAGGGATGATAAATATTAATATAGAAGAATAAACTTAACCAATTTATGTATTGGAATGTAAAGCAAACCAGGGAACAGTTGTCTTTTACAATGAAAGACACTCTTTTACGGGCATTATTATGTTTCATCAAAGAAAGATAAAATCAAAGTATATTTGCTATACCGTGGTTTATTAACTTCTTATACCAGCTTGCAAAATTTTATACAATGACAAGCAAGTGTTTTCAAAGGAAGGATTTGGTCTTCATCAGGATCAAGTATTAGTTTAACTCTCCCTGTCATTTCTATCCCTTTTGCTGTACACACACACAGAGTAATACAAGAAAAATGAAGCAGAAAGGATTTGGCCCAGCTCCTGAATTATAGCCCAGTAACTGTTACAGAGTTTGCTCGTCCTGGAGCAAACCAGGAGAGAAATACGGAAAAGATGTGATTCAGTTTTTAGCTATGGTCCCTAATTAACCTTATTTAAAGTTGTGTTGATTGTTTCTGGCTTTGAGAAAGGAAGATTTCCTACCGCAAAGAAAAATATCCTTTTAAAATACATATGTTCATGTTCCAATCTAAATTTAAGAGATGGTACAGATAAAACATCCGTGTTTTTAGCATCCCCCCCCAGTCAACTAAAAGCACTAGAATTACAGCAAAGACAATTCTCTAATCTTCATAATTAAATTAAGAAAAAACTCCAAAATATTACATAATTTGGGTGTGTGTTCCCTGACAGCACCAAAGTTACTAATTATTTTCATCACGGATTTTAAGCTTAATAACCTGATGACCCTAAAGATTAATCAGCCTTGGCAGGCACAAAACTTACTGTAAACTTCTCCTGCACTATGGGTCATCATCTCAAGTTTCAGAGCTAGAGACGCCATTGCTGTGTTATGCGCATTCTTGACTTTATTACACACTGGGTAGCAGTGCAGAAGGCTTTTTGTTCACAATGTCATTTATGGGAATAACTTAATAAAAAATTGTAAAGTTAAAAATAGAGAAAAAACCATTTAAATTTAACACATTAGATTATAAATAATAGAAAGCTTGAGGAAATGGGGGTGTTTCCCTGTTTCTTGTTAGAATGACATTGCTTGATAAAAGACCCTGTTTTAAGTAGAGTATGACTTTAGTGCTGCCTGGTCTGAAATTTTCATGTTGCATATTTGCTTTATAATTTCTTTCTTTGTGGAAAGTTTCAGCTAATGTAATTTAGCTATTTCTGAGAATGCAGCAGAGAAAAGAACAATGCTCTGCTGTGTCAACAGATTATGACTTCTTGTTTTGAATTCTGTAGTACATCTGTGTTTTGCAACAGAAAATAAAATTTGGAAGTGGCTGTGTCTGTGATTAAGTGAAAAAAAGGAGACTTAGGTATTATTGAGGGGCATGATGATTGGCAGACATTCGAAAGCAGAGTCCACCCTCCCAGAAAGTGACAATTGATCCATTCATGCCCTTCATTTGATATTTGGAAATTCCAGATTAAGGACTTCATGGTCAAGACAGTTGAAACTTGTCCTGAAGGTTTGGTTTGGGGGTTTTTTCTTGCCCTTCTCACAGAATTTCTGTATTACAAGTAATAAGGAAAATTCTGCAAGTCTGGCTTCTCAGTCCTCTCACTAATTCTGTTTCTTTGGGTTTGGGCAGTACAATGAGGAAATGCAATCTGAAACTACTGACATGTAGAAGGTCTGGAGATTCGGTTACAGCTACAGCTGGTGGCTTTGGAAACGTGTTGGATATTTAGATATGCACATTTCTATGTATTTTTCAAAGTCCTGAGGCAGATTCTCAAGAGGAAAAAATTCAGGCCAAACACTGTAGACATAAGGCCCTTCAAATGAATGGACTTTTAGGGCCTTAAGTTTTTTTCTGCCTCAGTTCTTTACTTGAAAACTTGTGAAGGCAAGAGTATCTTTCTTCTCAGAGGGCACTGTGAAGATAAACTCATCATTTATTTGTGAAACATCCTGCCTAGTCCAGTGACATACACATGGAAACTCACATTTTCTTTCCCAGAAGGATTTGAATGGTACAACAGATATAAAGCCTAAACACAATAAAGAAAAAATAATACTGATTGATGCTATTCATGAATGAATAGTGTCTGTTTTGAATCACTGAATATCTCAGGGTACCGGGTAAAAGCAGCAGATATAATCATATATACTCATGTGCCAGGCAGGCAAATTTTGCTGCACACAAAAAATAGCATTTCGTAAATTCTTTGTATTTCCCTAGCTACAGTTACCTGTTACATCCAAAAACCTATTTAACAAAGCACACGTTAACTTGCAGAGAATAACATATGCTATATTGAGACAAAGAGTTTATGTTTTGAATGCTGTCAAAACAGAAAATACAGGCAGAAAGACAGTGACATCATCCCTGAGTCCATGAAGAAACTTCCCCCCTTAGACATTTGATATCATATTTATCTATTATGTGATTTTATATTTTCTCTAAAGCATCTAGTATTGACAATTGTTGGAGGCAGGATATTTGACTAAATAGAATCATTAGTCTGATCATTTCCCCAGTGTGAACTGAGGATGCTATAGCATCTGAGCCTCACAAGCACGTATGGAGACAACCAAAATGGAGTGAGGGCTTAGATCACTGCTGTGTCTCACAAACAGAGACAATGCTGCATGTAAGCAGAGATGCTGAAAGCATTCTCCTTTACTATAAGGAATATATAGGAAAGATTAATGTAAAATCTTGACACAGCACTTTCGCCTCACCCTACAATGACATCAATAAACATTCAATATTGATTTTTCCTTATTACTGAAATCGCCTAATACAAATACAGAAATTAGGCCAGATAAATGCAGAGATCAGTACAACTGCAGCCAAGAGCATTTAGACCAGAAATATGATCAATTACTATCTAGACTGGCAAGCCTGACTAAATAGAACTCCACGTAGACTTGTGAATGCAGGGCTTTAAAAGCAGGACAATCCCTGATCTCCACTTAGTATCATACACTACAAAAACTTCCTGAGGCCTTCTAGCTGAGCCTGCACCACTCAGTATCGCTGATGTCAGCACAATGCCTGCTGAAATTTTGTCTGGGACACAGAAATGACCTTTCGTTCTGAAACAGGGCAGTAAAATACTTTTTTTCGCATACTTGCAGATGAGTTGTTCTGAGCTTTGTGAGGGTTGCACAGTTCCTTTGAAACACCATTGTCTAATGTATGTTTCCTGATAAATTTCAGAAATTACCTCAGCAAGGCCAAAAAAAGATTTCTGGACTTAGATGTTCAGACTTAATCAGGCTCTGTCAGTGAAAATAAATCCTGTAAAAGTGGGACTGTTTTACCACATAATAGACTGAGACTCGAGCTAAAATATTTTATATACTTGAATGTCAAAAATAAACTGAAAATGCAGACTCAGAAATAAAAACACGATAGCTTTATTTCAGAGAATAAACAATACCTTTCTCCTGTCATATAAGCCATGATTATCCAGCATCATCTTCCTTTCATGAGAGGCATACCTCCGCAAATCACGTCCAAATTGCTGTAAAATATATAGCGCTAATATCAGCAATTCTGACAAAACAGAACTGTTATCCTTTGTGTAAGACTTCCAACACCAAACCAAATAATAAGCTAACATGTAATAATTACCTCTATTAAAAGACTATGGTCTGAAAATATGGATCATCTGAAAGGACAATGTTGTGATAGGCAATGGTCCATCATTTCAGTTGGTTAGTCTGAGAATAGTAACAAGAAAGTAAGCCTATGATGGGCTTCCTCAGGCAGTAGGCAAATTATCTCAACAGGGAGCAGGAGCTGAGTGAGGCAGAGAAAGAAAAGAGTTGTTGCCTACTCAAAGTGTATTTTTAGTGTAGACACCCACCTAGAGAGTTGAGAGGAGGGCTTTTAAGTAGCCAAAAACTTTCAAGATAAGAAGCACTCCAAAATCTGCAGAGCTTAATCCAAGGTCCAAATAAATACATTTTATTATCTCAAAATGAAAAGTGTCTGAAGTAACCCATCAGCTCAGCAGGAGAACCCATCAATTGCAACATTTTGCTGGGTCTAAAACACCCTCCCCATTAACCTGAGTAGAACAGAGTGGCAACACCACTGTACTGCTTCTAGCACATCAAAAAGATCGTTCAGAGCAAGCTCAGGAACTCTCCGTTATACCATGTAATCACTCCCTAAGAAAATCAACATTAGAGGGCAGGCATGCAGAACAGATTAAAAAGTAATTCTGTCTGGAGAGAGATTAATCATTTGAGTTTCAAGTTTGCCATTAGATAGAGTTTTTTATTTTTTAAACATACTATTTTGTATTATACCCACTGACTACAAGGTCTACTGTGAAAGTAGCTGTCATTTCAGGTTTTCTTAACTTGTTAAAATATCAATAAAACACATTTTATTCTAGTTCAAAACTAATGTGTACATTTTAAAATTTGCCATTTCCCCTCAATTTAAAACACTCTATTAAAATATAATGGAAACAAAACACTTTATCTAATCCAAAAAGAAAGATATCATATTGTTTTCAATTTCCTGCAAAACAAATTAAGATCCGTTTCAGAACATCTCTTCCTCAAATGTTTAATTTCCTGTAAAATTCTGTGACATTTTCCAAATCATCTCTCTACTTGGTAACCATTTAAATCGCTTGTTAACACTAGTATGATATAAAAAGACGATGCAACTTACTGAAAACCTAGCTCTTCAGTCCATGACCCTAAACACTAAGCTTCCAGAAAAACAGATGTTAACTCCTCTAGAGAGACGTTCATAAATGTCAGTGATGAGTTCATCAGCCCCAACCTATGATCATGGGTTGATGACAGCATGCAATGTGACATGTGGAGAAAAGGAACATTTTTTAAAATCCATGAACTCTGAATGGTCCCGCAACAGCAAAAATAGGTTAGCAATGCTAAGAAAATGTAGACTGTTGTGGTTACTTACCCTGGAGCCTGTCCAGCCTAACAGGGCATATGCATATTGTTCAAAGGGAGTTATGACCAGATCCACACGGATTGCCTTCCAGTCTTTGACTTCTGCCGTATCAAATTTTTTTGATGTGTTGTAACTGCTGTTGTCTGCTCTTGGCTGATGCAATTTTAAAATCGCAAAACACTTCTGATAATTATCCATGGCATCAATGTTTCTGCTTGGTATCTGTTCCTTTGCAAATGTTGATTCAATGATATCGCAATATAAGAGTAAGCCCTAAAGAGAAGATATTGTTCTCATTGAATTGCTGGACTATTTTTACTGTAAATCCAGAGTTTCTAGATAGTTGTCTTAAAAAGTCATGTAAAATGCAGTTTCAGAAAACACAGATCTATGCCAGGGTAAATCTGGGCTAAGCAGACGTGAAACAGCTGCAGCTTTTGGAAAACCCTTTGAGGCAAATCTGCAGTGGTAGTCAACTGGTGCTATTTGCAATTCCTCCCCTCCATCCCTTCCTCCTAAGCTTTTTTGCCGTTACATCAACAGAAATTTCTGATGGGGATTGATGGTTTCTCATGTCCAGATACCTAGAAAAACAGACTAGCCCAGAGCACAGTCTTGCTGAAAGACTCCAGACAGAGCATTTGGACTGTGTTGTATCAGATTTCTTTGTGACAAGGCCTGGAGTCTCCACAGAGATGGAAGGGCTCTGCTGATGCCTTTTGTTTGAAGGGAGTGCACCAGAAAACTGCTGATCCTCAGGACATAAACAAGATTTTCTTTTTATAATAAAGGACATTCAGAGAGAGACAAGTGGAAGTAATAGACTGTTGCAAAGTAACTCCTTCTAATCTAAGCTAGCACTGCAGGAAGGGTTGGGTGGAAAGAGGTAGTGCTTTCTTTCAGCCTTGCTCTGTAGCCCTCCCACCACTTCCTCCAGTCATCCTTGATTCTTCCGAATAGAAATGGAGCTTGATACATAATAATACAACAATGCTCAGTGTCACCCAAGCCATCTCTAGCAGGAGGGCTCAGCTGACAAAAAGATTCCACTTTCTGAATGCAGTTCCAGATGACGAAAACACTTAGATTTGTGCCCAAGTCCTGGTACACTCACCCTTTATTTAGCATTTATAGATTCATTAAATATAGGAGACCACTGTGACTGCCACCTCTGACCTCCTTAATTCACAGAAAGTAGAGACTTCTGAGATTTGCCTTTGCAAAAGAAATTTAACTTTTTTATAAAGGTTAGCAACAATAGTGCATAAATCACTTTCTTCATAGCCCATTATCACTAAAAGGAAAACTACTAAGCTGAACTTATTAACTTCACATTCTGACTAGCTAGGCTCTTTAGTTTTCATTTTCAAGATCAACAAGCCTACAACTGTCACATGCCTTTTCACACCTCCTTTTACATTTCTTTAAAACTCCACATTGATTAAAACCACTTATCAGATGCCTTACTGATGTTATGAATAGACTTAGTTTCTTAACATTTCGATTATCAGGATTTCTTTCGGTGCTTGGAGCAATTTTTTATCTCTCCCGTGAAGTCCTTCCTCTAGACCAGGAATTCTTGTATTAGTCTCACCACAAAAAAGCATGGTTAAGAATGCCTCCTGACTTTAGTTAACATATCCCTTAAAACACGGTAAAGAATCATGGTAGTTTTGTGGATTTTGTAAAAATTGTGGTATTGAACTGAGAGCATATAGAAGTGGTTTTATTTTAATGGCTGTCAATGGTTAAAAACAATGATTGTTTTTAACAATGGTCAGACTTCCTTTGAACACAGGTGAAAATGAACTGATTTTTGGAAGAATATCGCCAAGCTAAACACCAGGTTTTCATTATTTCTTTGGTATAGTGCAAGTGTAGTAAATTCACATAATAATATATTACATACATTAGAGAATACTTTACAGCAATAAGATTACTTTTATCAGAGCTGTAATTTTGACCAAAAAATCATAACAAAAACCACTTAACAGGATATGATTTTCATGAAGAGACACTGATAGGTATTATTATATTTTCAGCCTCCAGGTTTTTCTGATGATAGTTCTAAATTAACAATCCCATTACTTTACTGGGAATCAGTCACACCTCGTTTTATGGGCCAACATTTTTAATGGTAACTATTTGACTTGCATTGCCATTCTTTCATTTCCTTGGAATTTTTTCTGATTTAGAAGATTTATTATAAACTAATATGAGAAAACTCCTTATGTAGCTCATTCTCTTGGATTACTAATTTCCAAGTCTGCTGATTTGAAAATGCTTAGTTTTAGCAGGTGGCTCTCCTACAGCCATCTTTAAATCAGATACTAATTTTTTCTTAATTTTACCCCGTCACAAGCTACATGCTTATCAGTAATCCAAAACAGGATGTAGACATGCTAGTTGAGAAAAATCTCTAGCTAGGTGAGACTAGAAAGTGGAACAGCTCAAGGAGCTGATGCCTGGGAGCAGTCAGCCCATTAGGGTCAGGAATCATTAGCAAATGACATGAAAGGCATGATCAGCAAGACAAAACCTTGCAGCTGCTGCATAACCATGCAGCATGCCTTCATCCTTTTTTCATCTTGAAGCTCCCCATACATCAGAATGGTCTAATTATGGGCAAGTCCTGAACAGTCTGGTTTTGACAGCAGTGGACAGAACAGCACCAGAGTCCAGGAATGAAGAAGTTTCCCCCTCTCTATGCCATGAGCACTTACACCAGTGAGCAAGATGAATAGGTAATAGGTAGGTGGAGACAGAGACAGATACGTACTTACCCACATTCAGATAGATGCAGATACACACGTCTTAAGAAATGCCACTGCTGCCTGAGTCTTCACTTTAAGCATAGCAGGAAACGGAACACTTCTGCCTACTTTATGCAGTAACCTCACAAGCAGGACAATGAGATTTAGCCCCGTCCTCTGCCTAAAGTGATTTAAGCCAAGTTCTCTCATGCCCAGTGCTCTAACCACCACGCAATATCTATTCTAGGTATGAGTGTCCTCAGCTCCTGCT
>NW_010420340.1:167446-167951 GCF_000710305.1 Buceros rhinoceros silvestris
CTGCTGAAGCTTGACCATAAAGCAACAAAAAATTAATTGAGTTGAAAGGTAAGATAACACGTGTTCACAATGGAGTTCTGTATGTTTATAGACAGGGCACTCATCTGTAAAAATGAAACAAAAAAAAGCTCTTTGTTCTGGTCTCTTAACCATTTCTGTAACTTGTCTTAGTAAAAGGTTTTGCTGCTGCTAAAATCCAGCTGTCACTCAATAATGAATGTGGTGCTGTTCTGTGAATGCTGTTTACAAAAAACTGCTTCCAACAATGAAAAAATTAGAACGGTTACTTGCTCCTCATCATCCACCTTAATGGGACATCAAGCTTTCCCCTTCCTGACCTGTTCACCTCAGCAAGGGTGAATAACAGGGTCTAAAACAGACCACCACTAATATACTAAAATAACTAATCACAGACAGGCATCTGCATTCCTAATTTCCCTAAAAGCCAAAAGAAAAATGCAACATTATACTTACATGAATACAAAGGGGGGAAATGAAGAGATCA
>NW_010420340.1:168098-189132 GCF_000710305.1 Buceros rhinoceros silvestris
GAGTACGTATGTATCAACAGGCACGGTGCTAAATATAGCTATATAGGTTTTCAGCAAAAAAATGAAAATATCTTTACATAGTAAATGAAAGAAGCTGCATCACCACAGATGGCTCAGCCTGTTTGCCCGCAGACTTCCAATCTCTAACCCAGAGAAGCAATTTCTTAGTTTCTTTCTGAAGCTTTTTGGAACCATTAAAACCATAACCTGTGTACTGCATTGCAGCTTTTCCATCTTGCCACTCTACTTTGATCATCAGTGGAGACTTTGTGTTCTCTGTTCTTGGGCATGTTTATCCCTGGTGATGCTGCATCAAAGAGCATGATGGTGTTGATTTAACCACTTAGTTTTCAACAGCTTTCAATGGAAGGATCTTGTTACATTAAACTTTTCAGCTAAGAAAAAGGGCCTTTTAAACTATTTAAATAAGGCTAAGGTCCACAGTTTAGAACTGAAACATGGCAGGATTCTTCACTAAGAGCTGCCAAAGGAAGTCAACTTCGTGACCTTGGTGATGTTCTTTGATGAATTTGGGCTTTGAAGCAGTAGCACAAAAATGGAAAGCTGTGAAGCAGACAACAGGTACACTCTCAAAAAGTATAAGTGCTTTAGGTTTGGGGTATTTGTGTCCTCCCCTTCCCCTTAGAAATAAAAGGTAATAAAAGGCAAGAGAAGTACAATTCGCCTCTTCCTCTTTGCATTTTGATTTTGCTGGCAGCTTGTTTTTCAGTAGTGCCAGTAAAAGCCTGTATATTAGAACTGCCACAGTAGAGAGACAGTATATCTAGTAGTAAAACCTATAAAAACTCTAGAGGACAAACAGAACACAGAAAATATTTCTCCATAGCTTTAAACAATCTCCAGGTTGCTTGGGTTTGGTTTCTATGGCCATCATGCATCTCCACTTCCGATATTTTCTTCATGCTGGGATTCCTAGAGGGATTCTAATCTTTTCATCAAACTCTTGGCCACCCTTGACCTCCCGTAACTCTGCCTGCACTCACTTCTGCCAAATTTTACCCTTCAAAAAAAAAAAACCAACCAGCAAGAACAATTTATTTTCTATTTCTCTCCTTTCGACTCCATTTAATGAAAGCAGTTCAGAGTGACCTAAAAGGCTTCAGCAGTTGCCAGACTTCTCAGATCACAGCCATTGTTCTCACTAATGTAAGCAGAGCGTGGTGGAATGGGAGAACGAATGAAAGGCTGCACTCAGGGCAGGATCTAGCCTCAGCCTGTCATCACTTTTTCTCTCTGCTGTGTGATAACAAACATAATTTTTGGAGGACAAGCACATGGCTTTCTAGAGGTTCAAGTCCGCTTAAAGAAGTAAAAGGACAGCTTTCAAGAAGAAATGAAACTTTTTTCAGAATAAAGGGAGTAGAGTAACTGAGAAAAAAAAAACATAAATAATAAAAAGATAAAAATAGAGTAGCTCCTCAGCACTCATTATTTGCCACAGCTTAATTGCTTTTCATTGGAGTATGATAAATTATACCTGCTAGCAATCTACTTCAATACATATATTTTCCCCCACAGAATTAGGATGGAAGTCACAGAAATCTAAAAAATTAATAATAATCTGTTAAATTTTCAAAGACCAAAATTCAATTGAAGGAAGAGGAATTCAGCTAAGGTTGTATTTTACCAGGAAGAAAACAAGCTTGAAGCCATTCCGTTACTGTCAGTTGAAACCACCTTGAAACAGGTAACTTCATACACTCAAATAAGCTTTTGTCTGGTTGGATGCTTTTAATGTCTTTGATGTGTTAACCCATTATACATTAATTAAAGTATGTTGTTCAAGAATCATTTCAAAAGCATTCTCTCCAGGCTATCTGCACTGAAAGCTGACTTTACTTAGCAGTGGGACATTTGGTTATTCAACTCAGACAGGGTGTTGGTCTTTTACTGGTTGAAATGTACCCCATGCCTTCGAACAGTACAGGTAGTAAAAACTGAAAAATGTCTTAGCTGGCTAGAAAGGTAGAAGAAACAAAAGCTTATTATTCCCAACATACTACATTTCTGAGCTAGGAATATTTTGAGGTACCTGCACCCATTCAGACTCTTCCAGCTTTAAAGCTCTTTGAAACCAAAGAAAGCTGAACAGAAAAAAAACCCCAAACCATGAGATGAGCAATTCCTCTGTGAAATGCATACCCGCTTCCAAACCCAGACATCATGGAAGACTATGTAAATTTTGACAATATTACAATGGAAACCAGGAAAAATATTATCTATGGGCTGAAAGGAAGCCAGAATCCCAGGCTTTTGATATCTAAACTTGCTTGCTTGCTCATCTCACTCTGAGGTCATTCAAATCCACCATGCTGAAAGTTGGAGCTCCCCAAAGTAGTTCCCATTGCAACAGCCTATTCCCATCTCAAGGAGAAATTTAAAAAATACAGTTTTGTTTCAAAGTTTAAGAACAGTTTTGTTGTGTCATTCAAAACTCCATCTAGCTTGATTTCTTACCTCTTACTAGCTGCATATTCTTAGGGTAAGATATAACAGAATGTATGTAGAGTGCTTCTGATATAAACTTCAACTTTAGCATTCAGAGCTGGAGGATGCACCTAGATCATCGTGATTAATAACCAAGTAGAGCAATAGCCAGTTTCAAAATATTGCACTCATCTTTAAAAAAGAGTCAACATTCTTTAAGCACTGCATAGGCTTAATTCAGTGCTGTTAGTATACGACATTTTTGGCCAAATGTTATTTAGTTCATACCTGCTTTTTCCATAAGTCAACAACTTTGTGCAGAAGTTCATCATCTTCCCTTGGTCCTGGATTGGTGATCAAAAAATCTATATCATGTCCAATCTTCTTACCCCTAGAAGCAATAAATAACAAGAAGACTAAAAGTTCTCATTGAATTTCACATTACTTTGGAAGAGAGCATTTTTGCTGCATTATAACAGGAATTTTCTGCATAAAGTGATAGCAATGTTTCTTGAAACATAATAAAAATACAATTTTCTCCTTTTTTTATCAGGTCTGTCAGTGTTCTTTATTAAGCAAGAATTTAAGCTTTTTTATGTATCATCTCTATTCAACTAGATAATGCAAATCCATTTGGTGTTGTTAAATCTCTCTTTCTTCCCCTTTAGGTCCCAGAAAAGAAGATTTCAAGTCTTCTTTGGATAAAAAAATTGTACCCAAAATATCAAAATATATATTATGAACCCAGTGCAGTAACAGCAGATAAACTTGCTGATCTGACTACTGCAGGCTTAAATATTGTTCTTTAGCTTTTGATGGACACTTTAATGAAGAAAACTGTAATTATATATATTTTTATTGTTTCTTATAACGGCAGACAAAATCTCTGAGTAATTTGCTTTTCTTCTCTTTTAAAATATAACAACGCTTTTTGCAGAGATTGAGCTTGATAATTTTTTGAGAACAGCTCAGCCTTAATATGACTAAAGCTAGTTTTTTACACCCACTAAGGCTGGGAAATTAAATCCATATGCACAAAATTAAATTGTAAGTGTTCTTAATGAAAAATGTTGTCATAAGCACTTGTTTTTCTTCAAGTCTAAGCATTCAGCTTGCCCTTCATCCACTGACCAAATGTGTTAAACCTGTCAGTTTAAGATGTAGCTGTCATTGGAGAACAGGCAAAAGCATGCTATCAGAATCTTCCCTTTCAGTATTATAAAAATGTTGAGAACATCTCAAAATCTATCTTAGAGTACAATTCATCTAAGACTCGCAGAGCCAATATGAGGTTTTAGTTTTGGTCTAAATACTGCAGCAGGGATTGCATACACATCTATTTATTGTAATCAGGCCAGCCTAAGGAGAAAGGAGCAGAAGAGATATTTCTGCAACTAGGTGCACTATGCAGGAGATGGAGTAAGCACCTGAAATCCGGAGTAGTAAGCACCTGAAATCTAAATTTAGCAGATCTCCAAATGGTTTTCATGTGTTCACAGGACAAGTTTGCTCTTGCTGATGTTCACAAGGATACATGATCACAGAATCATTTTGGTTGGAAGAGACCTTTAAGATCAGCGAGTCCAACTGTTACGTTGGACAAGGTTGTACAACCAATGCTGTAGCTCAGGTGTGTTTCGGTTCAACCCTGTGTCCAATATTCAAAAAACTGGTGAGTTGTTATACAAGCAGTGAAAATGGAAACTGTACAAAACAAAAGATTTGCTGTTTTGTATTTAATGAAATAGTTCATTCTTTCAAAATATAAAATTGAATCTGATTTCTTAGACTTGGAAATTTGTGGAAACAGATCTGATTTGCAGACATGTCAACTGTCATTTGCATAACAGGAAATCATGTAACTGATGGATAGCTGAACAGCATTAGCAGCAAGATGTAAGGAAATGAAAATCCAGGTTTTACATTTGACAAGCAGTCTAACTCTCTATAATGCAACTATTGTGCCGTGTCTGCAGCAAAGTCAAAACTGCTTAACAAAAGAAGTTTCAAACAAAGCATCAGTCTAGGCTTAGACACCAAACAACAATTGAAACTCAAGAAGTTAAAAAACATTTAGAATTCCATGTTACACTTGCCAAGTTATTTTGGAAGATGGCATTCATTATCTCTTAAATTACCATAATAATCCAAAGCCCTTATGTAGCACTTTTTACTTACAAATCTTAAAATGATTTTTCAAAGGGAAGGAATTTACTATTCCTATCTTAGAGATGCAGAAAGTGGCATAAGAAAATGTTCCCAAAAGTCTGATGGAATTAGCAGCTGATTCCCTGTTCTTCCTCAGGTACTCAACACATGCATATTTCAGGTTAACCACATCTACAAAATCCTATATCAATCCAGCCATAAACCTCCAAGTAATCCAAGGTGTTTCACTGGCCAATTATTTCCCAAGACAGAGGACATTTATTGAAATGCTTTTTAATTATGAAGTTGCAGTGTTTAAATCTCATATAAAAGCACACAATATAAAATCATTGTTATTATCAGAGTTATATTTCAGCTTCTCTTTGAATTAATTCACATTGGCTTAATTTCTGACTGAATTTGTCAGGCTGTTACTGGAACATTTAGGGTAATTTCCACTAGTACTTTTTACCAAATAATGTATTTCAACCTAGAAGAATGCATTGCCCTCCTTAAAATAGAAAAACAATCTAGTAAATTAAAAAGCTGTACAATACATATTGCTCACAGCTTGTAAATCATGCAAAAAGATGTAGTAAAGTGCACATAGATTCAGACCATTGTTCTACTGAAGCTGAAGGGAATGTGGCCATTGATTTCAGCAGAGTAGAGCTTTTTACATACATATACATATATGTATTTGTGTGTATATGTAGAGACACAATGTGTCGATTGTATAGAAACATACAATATATACGCATAGAAATATTCAATAAAATTCATAAAATTATTCATAAAATTACACAAATGACACATAGGATGGGGTAGTAGCAAGGTGCTCTGTCATCTGCTTAGGAAGTACATAAACATATGCGTTTGTTTATCAACATTTAACTCTATATGACATCAACATTCATTGAAGTTGAAGCTAACTATATACCTAAAGACTAGATATGATATAGGACCTGACTACACACAAATTAAACACCATGGTGCCAGGCATTTGGTCTTCAAACAGGATCTGAAAACCCAGAATTCATCACTTCATTAAATGCCTCAGAGATGAAACCCCAACCTCTTGTTCATTCCCGAAGTCCACCAAGAGAAACGTTGCAGGCTGTAGCCTTTTTCAAACCCCATCTCATTCAAGAGATCAAATTCCTTACATAGTGCTATAGATGGTCTCCACCATGATCTGGAGACTGAAGAGGGTTAACTAAGCATCATTCACTTTAATACAAACTCTTCGAAAAACAAACACCATATTAGTGTTATCAGAGCCTAGTTTTGTCTTTCATTTGGTAGCCCAGTGACTGGTGCCGTGATTCTTCCTATTTTTGTTACCTTAGTTTATTTACTAAGGAATATTGTCAATGTTGCTACTTCACAGGAGGCACCTCCACATTCTCCTCTCCTTCTGCCTTCTACTGGGATACAGTTCCAGGACCAGAGTTTGGAGGTACCATTTGGATACACACTAGTGTCCACAGGTTATTTACTTAGTTGTTACTAGCTGTTGGATTAAAACCACTCAGCCAAGAAAGAGAACACTGTTTGATGGTTTCACCGACGCATTATTTGTCATCCACTGGTTGTTAAATACAAAATACAGAGCCAGTTCTTGGTGAGGAGAGCAGAGTCTTAAGAGTTCTGCTATCTAAATGGGCATCCTAGTCAGTACACAAGATCACGCTCTCTCTTCCTGGCTCAACAAATCTCTGATTTTATACAGCAGGGAGGCATAAAACCACCCAGGATACTGATTTTTAGTGCTCCAGTAGATGGTGGGAGATGTAGGGATTTGAGTCTGGCACATCATTGCCTACATACTATAATCACAAGGCTTTTATAGAGAATTTGAGTACTGTTTAAAAAAAAAAAAATCTGCTGCAATGACATTTTAGGAAAAAAGTATACATCCTCTTAATGTGTTTAAGATTTGCTCAGAGCTTGTCTGTTTTCTAGGCCTCCTATGAAATGAAAGTGATAATCTGTCTAGTTTCTAGATTCCACCTTGGCATAAGCAGGATAGGGGAAATTATTTGCTTATACCTGGAGCTGAGTAATCAGGGACGTGACTGGGGAGCTCAGGTTTCTGAGGCTTTGAACAAGAAAGGACATGGATTCAAGCCATATATTTGCTATTCAGATCTGCTTACATCTTCTTTTTCTTTTCTTTAAATCTAAACCTAAATCCTTGTTGAGCTATAAGAAAAACAGCAACTTGCAGAACTGAAATTGCAGCTTAGGTTTTGTCCTAATGATTTATTCAGGCCTGAAGACTATAAAAGACAGAACACTGTTAATTAACTGGGTTCAATTCTTGGCTGACTTAATTTCTATGAAGCTGGTAAGTGTTTCTTAGTAGTCAATTAATTACCTTTAAAGTTGTTGAAATGTTCTGCTTCACTGTTATTAACACAAATCTGAATTCCAAGTCATCAAACATAACTATCGTTATGACTAAAAGTTAAATATGTGAATGTATGGTAAAGGATAATCACATTGTCTTAATCTACGTGAAGCATCTGCATGGTTAGACATTTTTATAGTATACGTGCAGAGTATTTTGAAATCCCAAGATACTATGTAACAGCTAAGCCATATCAATTCATATGCCAGCCATGACAATTCTGATAAACTGACTTGACTTGAGGAAAGATGGACTGACATTTCTCTACCACTCGCAAAACTTCACTAACAGACGAGCTTAAACCACATTTTTTGCAGCAATGTGTTATGTGTCAAAACCCTGAAAACAATTTAGCAATCTTTGTGCACATAGAGTACACGTGGATACAGAAGATGATATTGTAGTTCCATGTGTGTGCTTGCATTAGGTAAAACCAGAAGCTTTCCTTAACCTTGCAAGCCCCTGCAGTGCATGAAATAAAACGTGAACATCAACAGCCTGGGTTTATAAAAGTAACCGACTCTCCTGCTCAGGCACGTTTCTGGGAAATACGAGCCTCAAAGTAAAATCACAGACAGCACAATACCTTTGGATGGATCTGTCATAAAAATGATTTATTATTATCTTTGCTATTGACCTTGTATTGTGCATAGAAATATTACTCACTTCCCAGTGTTGCCAAAATAGGCTGTGCTTTGCCTGCTAACCAAGAAAAGCCATTTCTCCTTTCAAATATTGTAGTCTTGAGTCCTAGATTTGTTCACCACCATCTTCTCTATCAACACCCTTCTCCAAGAGCAGCCCCTTTCTTCAGCCATGGTTAGATGTATCCAAGTCTGCCGTTACTCACAGTATATACACAGCCCTGTATGTCAGAGCTGAGCTTGCTCTACTGTACTTTTTCTTCACTGGCTTCCTCTATTTTCAGTTTTCCTTCAGGTGTTTATAATTTCGCCCTACAATATGATTTCTCCTTTTTTTTCAGTATGTGGATAATTTATTTTTAAAAATATTTAACGCTTTACCTCAATAACATTCTCACTTTTGTCTGCTTAGCATTTAGAGACTATGGGAATGAGGAGGAACACACAGATCTAGATTTTTTATTGTTTCCTTGGCATTCTTTCCTAGCTTGATTTTAGAGGCTCTGTATTAGATTTTTTTCCTTCTTGAGTGCACCTCACTTATTCTTTCTCGCTGACAGCTCTTTCAAATGTGCCTGTTAATTTTCAAGTTCCTAGAATCACATTCTGATAGATGTAACAGTTTCCTCTCATTTGACAATCCAACTGTTACTGTGCTGTGGAGTAAACCAGAATGAATAGGATAAATCCTTGGATAAATATTTTCTGCTAGGTCCTTCAAAGCATTAAAGTGATTAACTAAATGGCCTACCTGCAGTACTAGATGATGATAAAAATTACTTCTGACTTTAAAACCTTGATCACAGTACTAGATTGGCCTTTGGTTTATTTAGGTTATTTGGTAACAAGTCACTGTGCTGTTTTGCTTTACAGACTGCATTTTCACATTTTCAGAGGTTCACACTTCATTCAAAGTGGGTTTATAATTGTTTTTACAAGTACTTCCCAAGCAAAAATCTGACTTCACTTCTGTGCAGAAACTGTTCTCAGATTGAATGATTTACCTCAGATCTGTTCTTGCCAACTAAATAACAAATGATTTGCCCAACCTCTGATTAGAAATGCAAAGTGAACTTTTCTTTGTTGTCTAGAAATTTTGGACCAGGAATCCGGTTTAGTTTCAGGTTTTTCCTGGGCAGACTAAAATACTCCTTTTCTTCACAGCTACCATAGTCTGTAATTCAATCAACTCTCAAAATCATCTTAGGAAAGGCATTTGAAAAACGCTTTTAGGAAGAAGGCACTTAACATTCAGAAGAAGAAAAAGGTTTTCAATAGCTGCTCAGAAAGATCATCAGAGCTGGCTGTGGATCACTGGTTCTGCGCTCTTAGCGCCTGGACTGGAGACAAGTTGGACAATTTGCATTTATGTTTCACAAAACGCAGATGTAAAATTTGCAAACAATTTGGTTTGGGTTTTGGTTATTTTGGTTTGGTTTTTTTTTATTATTTTGTAACCGTCACAGCATAGCCAAGTCTCCATTTATTAAGCATATCTATTTCTTATTCAGACAAAATTCTCAATGGCATAATGACAGCCTTGGAAGTGTTGAATGAGGTTGCATGTGTGCTAAATCCTTCAGTGTTTACCTGCACATACTGACCTTTACACATGAGAACACTGCTCCTGCTCTCAGAGGCATTAATCACTTGCATGAAGTTAAGCATATATATATATTTAAGAGCCTGGAAGACTAACAAATAACAGGTGCTCCTTTCCAATGTCTGTCTAACTATATTAAATAATAAAGAAGCATAAATTCATATGGAACTCCTGGAATGAAGCAAATTAATTGCATATATTTAATTACATAACAAATCTTCAAATCATACACTCATTTGACTGCCACAAAATATAACATAATGAAGTGGAGATAAATAATGGAGAACAGAAACAGATTTGGCATAGACATTTCAGGCTCCTTTCTATTTGACTGAGCCTTTTATTCCTGTTAAAAATCTGGAAAAATACTGATCGTGGAGGAAGGCATATTAACTTTTAAATTTTGGATATTGGTTAATGTTCTGAATTAGTCTGTTTGATGAAATTGGATTGTATTTACTAAAACAGTATATTTATGATAATATTAATATTCTGATTTGGCAGACTGAAATGGTTTTAATAAATATTAATGAATGTTTTACCCATATTATTTGCACCTTTTACATTGAATAAGAAAAACCCTATAGCTGTGAAATAGTTTCCTGAGAATGATTGCTATGAGGAAAGACAGCAAAAAAAATCAGGCCATCCAGAATTGTTATGCTGCCAATATTCACCATAAAACTGGTAAAATTTTAAACTGCCACTTTCCTGACCATTTTATTGTATGGTTGCATTTCGATACAGAAAGCTAGGGAAATCATTAAAAGTAATCCCACAACAGAATTATGTGGAGTAGGGCTTAGATAGCATGTGTGTGCAAAATATCAGAAGAAACAACTCTTCCTTCCTTCCAAAGAGCTCAGATTAAAAGCAATCCAGCTGAAATTCATTTGTATAGCAAGCTGGATGCCAGCTAAAATGCTGACAGGCAATATTTAAAAAAAAAGAAAAGAAAAGTCCTTTATTTGTGGAAAGAAATATGGGAATTCATTACATGTTAAATTAGGCATCATCTTCCTGTGTTCTTTTGGGAAATGCAGGGAGGACAGCTTCTAGACAGACAGCCCCAAGTGATCTGAAAATATGTGAGGTTATTTGAATATTTTCGTGAATATAGATAAGCAATATGCATAAACATCTAGGAAGACCAAATGCAATTGCTGAAGTGATGATTGTATGGCAATGGAAAAGGGATTAAATGTTGTAGAAGATTACACATAACTGAACCACAACGAGCATCTGTTCAAGCAGCAAAGAGAAAGCTTGGGTAAGTAGCAGAATCACTCCTTTTAGACATAGCAAACAAATAATTTGTAAGTACCATGAAATACACATTCCTGAGGGAAAACTAGTAGCCCCAGTGTGCATGCATAGTCAAACATGTAATTACAGCTGTAATCAAACATGCGCACATGCATACATGGCTCAAAGATTTCTTTCTGGCTATTCTGATATTGATGCTGTATTTGTACTCTCGGGAGGTATCCTCTGCGCTGGGTCTGATTTAACCCCCAGTGTCCTGACAATGTAGAACTATTATTTGACACCAGTCGAGTTTGAGCAGATAGAAGCGGCATGGTAATTCTGTCTCTAAGAACCGCAGTCCTGATGAAGACACCTCTAGTTCCTGTCTCCCACCAGCATATGTCTTCTCAGAAGAGGAAAGGAAATTTTTATTCCAAATCCCAGGCAGTCTCCATGTTTGTGGATTTGATTATTAAGCAGTCTTTGCCTAGACTGTGAACAAGAGAGGGACAATTCCTTACAGCCAGATAATATCACAATTCTGAGTTCCTGTCACTAAAGCTATGAAGACAGTCAGTTTTTTCTTGTATAAACCCCATTATAAAGAGAAAAAAAAAATCTTTAAGCTGGAAGTACAACAGGGTGACAGCGCTACAACTATTACATGGAAAGTAAATTCCTGGACAGTTTAACAGCCAGAGAAGAAAAATTCCATTGATTGCAAAGTAGTCACAAACTCCATCCAGCCAAGCATAGCTCTTGGCTGTAATGCTACAGATATTCAAAACCTTATACCTGAATATGGAGTATTATGGAACAAGTTACCATCAGTTCAAAAAAATGTAAATGCAAAGTAGACGAATAAGTAAAATTCTCAGAATATTTTGCCTGAGTGTATTTACTGAATTCAGAATTTAATCAGAAATTAATTATTTCAGCACACTTTCTTCTGACCTATTTTGAAGCCTTGAAATCTGGAACTAAAGTGGCCTTATTGAATCAAAAGGACATTGACCTTTGCTAGGTACATAATTAGTAGACTGACAGGAAAGAACAAGGCACTTTCTAAGGAAATTAACAGAACCATATCTGCACAAGGTTTTCTGCAACAATAATTTCATGATTAAGGATTTTTTTGAAAGGAAGAAATTCTAATGTTTGCAACATGCTCATTTAATGTTCAAAAAGAACTGTGAAATAGCTAAAAAAAGTTACAAAATTATCTTGTTTGTGACAGAAAAGGTCTTCCAAATTACAATAAAATGGTATAACATTTATTTGCAGTTATTTCCTTGGAAACTCTCAATGACATATTCTGATCAATGCTGTAGGGAGTATCAGCAGCCTAAGTAGCAGCATAATACTATACCAGTCTATTGCCATCATAAATGACCAGCTAAACCCAGTATGCCGTGCATAAGCTGTTCTTCAGATCATCATTAGCTTTAGCTAAGGAGTTTTTCTTAATATTCAGGTCAGCGCCACATTTTCAAAACAACATTTAGATTTGACAGTGTCAATGTAGTTCACATACACACAGAGCAAGCAACAAGAAAATAAATGTTCATTGAACTGCAAAAGCAGCTCAACCAAAGTTAACAATCCAAAAACACTGACACAGAGAAAGCAGAGACAGCTGAATGCAAAAAGGGACTGTTCACGGGCCTGACTCCTACTGTGCAATGATCACTTTGTTAGTGGAGAGAGAGTGGAAGAGAGAATGTCCAGCCGGAATAAACCCGGGGCCCTCAAACATGCCAAACGCTACCACCAGCTTCACTTGCTCTCTAGGTGCATGCTCTTTATACCTCCACTTTAAACACGACAAAGACATAAGATTGATGAGGGTGCCAGAGGCAAGATAGTTTTATAGTTCATCAAATTAGATAGTCAGAAGGCTCATCTATACCATTTATCACAAGAAGACATACTAAGTTTCCCAAAGGTTGTAGCTTTTGGAATCAGAGTGCACTGATTCTGACACTGGAACTCAGAGAAGCCTTCCATTGCAGGACCGGGATGGTAAATAAGAGAGTGCTGTGTAAATTATCAGGTTATTTTATGCAATATATAATTACAAATCCTACCTTATAACTTCGCCCATGGTTATTACAAATCTAATAACAGAGAAGGGTCCTCCCCACCTTACACTGCAAGTATCTACGGCAGGTGTCATTTGTTATTTTGGCCCAAGTGAGTGAATCCCAACATGCTCCACATACACAGTTAGTCTCTGCTTTTCAAAAACAAAGAAACATATCTGAAGTATATGAGAAAAACAATTTGCACAAGCTAATAAAAATTAATAGCAGAATACTTCTGGAAATCTAGACCCAAAGTCGCTAAAATTTTTTATTCCATGTCAAAGGATATTCTGTAATTCCTGTCCCTTGGTGATTAATTCTTCCCAGACCGTACATCGAAGGGCTATTTTGGGGTATAATTAATATCTGTGAGATTGTTTAATAGGATGCTGATTAATGTCTGAAATAGCAATAATCAAATTATATTAATGGAATTAAATTCTGTCACCAGCAAAGACAATTGAAATTAAAATTGAATTCATGATATATTAAATTGAACAGATAGCATACAGTTATGAGAGATATACTGACTCATTTTGAGGCAATTTGTGGGTAAAAGAAATTGCTGTTGTAGCTTCATCTGTAGAATTACTTTTCCCAATGATGTAAGAATAAAACAATGTTAGATTAGACTGTCTCTGAAATTAAAACGTAGTGAAAACTGAGCCAGTGTTCTCCTGAGCAGCTACAAATCAGGCTTCTACAAAGGTTTGAATTGCCAAAGATAGCATATAGCAGCTTCTTCGCAGCCAAGTAATTCAACATAAACCCAGCTGAACTACTTAAGTATTTGGCAAACATTCACAGGTTACTTCCCTGGAAGAGGTGCTCGAGGGTGGACACTTCATTAAAATGCTACTTTTCTTGCCCAGTGTAACACTAATTCTAATTCACTGGGGGCAGAACTCATTCTCCATAGCTGTGGAAGCTATTTATTTTATTTTTGAAGTTAATCCAACTCTATGATGAAATAGCAATGGAAAAATCCCTTTCCCTTTAGGAACAGAAACTTTATTTATACGGCATAAGGGAATATAACTTTAATAGTGGATACACAGAACAAGCACTTTTGGAGTCTCATTTACTCAGCAGGATATCGCTGCTGTGGAGCATCAGTAGCTGCTGTTCAAGGAGATGTTTAAGGAAAAACCTAACAATGCAGAGAATGCATTTCTTAAAAGATCTTTCTTGCATCGTCAGGGTAAAGAAGCATCACTTGCTGCAGCAGAAGGGATCAAATTTCCAGATATTTCTGCGAGTTATGCTCTGAGGGTGAAAATAACTGAAGTGAGGAGAACCAGTTCAAAACCTGTGCAACACCACTCAAATTTTACTTAAAACCTAATTCTACCCTCAGTGACTACACTGTCTCAAAAAAGCACAGTAATGCTCAACATTCACCTAGTCTCTCATTAACGAGCTTTCAAAGACCAAGCATATGTCATGCTAGGCTTGAGTACGAGACACCTGGGTACTCCTTTCATGTCATGCTGATGTCTTTTTTCAAGCTTTGCTTTAACAGATGCAATGAGAAAAATCAGAAACGGCTAGTCAACTGAAGAACTTAAATGGCCAGTAGTATTGCTAAATTTAAAAGTTATCCACCTATGTTATAAAGCTCTATTAGATTATTTGCATTAAAAATTATTTAATGGGTTAAAAATATTAAAACGCAAAACCTTGAAAAGATTTATTTTCCTGCCTTGTGAAAGGAATGAATGGTGAACAGTGCGTTTATATATTGGCTTCCATGGTCCTTTAGCCAAATGATCATTTCAAAACATATTCAGTTTAAATAAATCTGCATGAGGATTCTTTTATACATGGATAGCTAGGAAAAACCATGCTGTGAAACGTTATGAAAAACTTAATGGAAGTCAAAATTTTAAGATCCGACCACAACAACAACAAAAAATTGACCAGAAAACATTATTCTGCAAACAAAACCATTACCAAAAAAATGATTTACCTGTTCTTCCATGTATTGACTTAAGGAAAACCACCTATTATTCACATGTTGAAATTAATTCCTTTCAACCTTATCTCAAGATTAATTTTAAAGCTGTTAAAAAAAATCCATCAAAAGATTACAAAATTAAAGTTCAACTAAATTTATTACACATTAAAATTGTTTATAAAACCTGTCCTCTACCAGCCTTGTTTCTACTGAGACAGCAAAATGGAATAACGGCCATGTAAGAATTTTGTTACCTACTTCTTAATTAGAAAATATGGCTATCTCTATGTATTATAACAGTTGTACTGCCTAGACGGCATTATTGTCTTCCAGCTTTCCATGACATAAATGTCTCACTGTGGCTGTCACCAATCATACCCTGATGCTGAATATTTATCCCTTTTTTGGCTTGCATACAAGAAGTGATATTGCTGCCTAACAGCTCTAGGCTCTCTGAATCCTATATTTAAAGTAAATTCACTATTCCAGCAACCAAAACAAAACTATGCTTAAGCTTTGAATCACTGAGAGTGCTGTCTCAGTTTCATGTAAATAATGCAGCTGTACCTGGAATCTGTCCATATAATTCCAGGCTTTTAAAGCTTATGAAATGTACCATACCACTGTGTCACAGTTTTCTTTAAAGTCGTGAAATACATTGCCAAAGTTTTGCTTTTGCTGTCTTGGCAAATCCTTTAAATTACACTCCATTCCAATCAAGCATTTCAAATGACATCATAGAAACTCCCTGCAGGCAGGAGTTTTGCCAAATGCCAATCAATGGCAAAGCAAAACCTCTTCAATACTGTTTGAAAAAGAAATACACTGCCATGAGGACTGATGTGGATTTGGGATCTCATATATTCCACTGAAATGTCAGAGTATGCAGATGATACTTTAGTCTTAAGGCATCTACCTAGTTTCACATGTGTGAACTCTACTATCAGCCTATTCTATGACAACATGGAACAAGGTTTCTCAATCTTAAGAAACAGTCTGCATGACAGTGATACCGTATCTTTGGTTACCAGAAATAGTAAAATTTTAATTAGTCTGAAATCTGCAGTGGAGAAAAGTACATGTTCCAATATGTAGCAAGTACTGAAGAATCAGGCTTGACTGGAGAGAAGATACCTTATTATTATTTATAAGAGCAGGCATCTCAGATTAGACCTGCTCAGACATCCTGAAATGCCTAGTCTCTTTTGGCATGATTCAAAAGCTTAACAAAGAGCTGAGAATTATGCAAACTGAGAGACAAGGAAATTCAACCACCTCTATTTATGAAACCACAACACAGAGATCAGTGCACTCAAAAATGCCAGATGTTTCAAGTAACTCTCAGAGAGTACAATGAACTTGGAAAACAAAACAGAGAAAAAAAAAGGTAAAGAAAATTACCTCTCCCTCTATCCCAGAATCAATATGAGATGACAAAGAGAGAAGGTTAAGGTTTTTAAGACTTCTGTCTGACTTTTTCGAAGATAATTGGTGACTGGTGCTTTTCAGGACAGGCTACCACAAACTAGGAGAGAGCTGGACCCTTCTAGATCTGGATTAATCATTATATTTGGAGATACTGCTCTGAATCAAGACAAATTAATACTGTGTCCGCTTTCTGCTGGTGTTCTGCCAGAGAATGAATTTTGCTGTCGTGAGGTATTTAGCACAACTGAGAGCTGGCTATAGATTCTACCTGTACTCCAAATGCCTAAAGACTGAACTGGACAGTTTAAATGCATTGACATTCTGGATTTTTAAGTCAGAAAGCTTTCGATTTTCTTTTTTTTTCCATCTCAGCTAGTACATAATCTGCCCAGGTGCCATATTTCAAGCAGCATTAATTGCAAACCAAAACCTCAGCTAAGCGAGTTTACATTGCTGGAACAATAACCTAGTGATCTCTTCAACATCATTAATAATGTAGCAGAGAAAACAGAAAGGTCAGCTGCATTCAAATTATTTACTGAAATAGTAGACAACAGTCTGCATTATTAATTACGAAAGCTGTATATTAAAAAAAAAAATTTTTAATGAAGCTATTTGTCACACTTAGATTTTTTTTTTTTAACTAGAAAAAATGATTTTGCAAAAAAGGCAGTTTCCATTTACTAGTTTAGATTTTTATTGTCCAAAAGAGAATTGTTTGGTTCAAAATTATAATTCTATTCTACTTAGAATCTCATAAACATATATAAGCTATATTTAAGATACAATATTTTATTTTGAAAGAAGAAAAAAAATGTATTTTTCTACACTGACACTGTAACAAAATTAACAAATAGATTTATAGCAACATTTTTTTCCTCTATTGAAGCTTCCTGGTGGTAGATGGAAAAAGGGCATTCAAACCCAGTCTGTTTTAATTGTCTCTAGCTAATTCTCTTAAGAGTTTCAAATGTGTTATTCCTTTGTCATATCCCTGTCACAGAAACTTCAACCAAAGTATTCTTTTTCTTGCACATCTACTCTGCATTTCCAAAAATCAAAACATTCACTTTAAAAAATTTAAAAGATAATATTAATGGTCATGCAAGGAAGGAAGGTGTATTTTCAGAATACCTGAATGATATTAGCCTGGGTTTCACTTACTTGGCAGTGATGGGACAATCTGTAGAATCAGCCTACAGTAAAAATAAAGGTTTCTGTCTGCTTCCTGTTGTGCTGTACTGGAAGTTATATAAACATGATAGTTTTTCTATTAAAATTCCTTGAACTGAGAAATAGATTGCTTGAAAAAGAAAAAAAAAGAAAACACACACAAAAAAAAGATATTGCCCCTCTCCCCCAAATTCTAACATAAAATAGGATTAAGACTTCTGTTTAATCTGGTGGTGTGATGGCGGAGGAGCGCAGGTAAATTGTTCATGCATTTAGGTTAGTCATAAAGACATGAGGAACTGATTCATAAAGTCGAGCTTTCTGGCATTTTGTGGCAATGTATATAATTCTACTTTAGTTGTGAATACTTTAAGATATTTTATTAATCTATCCCATCTAATGGGGTGTAATATCTGCTAATTTCAAATTGAAGAGTGTATTGTTGCTAGCATACAGCTGCAGGATGGTGAGTTTGAGTGTAGCCTTTCTATCAAGGCACTGAAGTTTTATTTAAGTATTTCTGCAAACCTTATTAATAGTTTAAACTTCAAGCATGTGCACAACCTCTTTAGTTTTAACGACATTGCTCACTCATGCGAATGTTAAAGTGAACTGTAAGTCTTTCCAGGACTGGAAGACATATGGGAAAACACATACAGGTTTTCCATAGCTACGCTTGCATACCCCTACTGCAAGTAAGGCAGCTGAGAATTATACAGAAGCATAATCTAGAGAAAATTAAAAATTACATTGCTCTCTTTTGAGACCTGATTGTGTCATCTACTAATTTTGCCCAAGGGAAGAGGACTTTACTCTTAACGTATGGGATACATTTAGAAAACTAGACTTTTACAGAGAAAATAATATTTGCTATTAAAATGAGCATATTTTACACCAGAACTATGGGATACATCTATGCCTGTTTTGCAATCAGTTTTCAAACATAAATTGGAATAAGCTTGCCTACTTGGTCTACATCTGTGTTTTGCTAAGACAGCTGTGTTATGTGAGATCACACTGTTAGCCAGCAATTCCCTGGAGGTGAAACATTATAACCTTTGGGACAATATAGGTTATTCCATTTCACAAAATAATTTGAACTATACTGGCAAAGGAACACTGCAACTCCACAGAGAAAAGCCGCCAATATACTCTACATGTATAAGAATACCAGAAAAGCCTTTTAAAGTGTGGACAAGCCTGTCACTGCCTTCTACCTTAAGTAAATCTCTCCATACTGAAATCTTATTACCTCCATTTACAAAATTCCCTTGCTCTGCTTCAAGACATGGTCCTCCATCAGTCTAAGGAGATCATGAAGTTGCCTTACTTGATTTAATCCTAAATTGAAAATATGTCTGATTATTTTTAACCAACTTCCTTAATTTCCAAACCATGACAAGGAGATACTGTTTGAAAAAGTAACTTTTGATTGTTCTCTCTGTGCCCTTTTTTTCTGATCCAGATATTGTAAAGCTCTAGCCGTATATCCTCAGAGAGTCTCTCAAAGAATCAGTCATGTCATATTTCTCTAAAGTCATTCTGACTTCTTTCTGAATATAATCTTGACTTTTACAACCTGCATTGTTGTGTGACCTCAGGTAATGGGGCATTTTGAGGGTGTATTCGTTGTAGCTACTTATTTTTATTTCTCTAGGTGAAATGTGAAGATGTATTTCCTCGGTCACAATTTCTTGCCAGTTCAAATTCTCAATCAATCAGATTAAAGTATCCTTCTATTTTGTCATGACTCACCTGAAATCAATGTCAAGGCTCTCACCAACGTTTTAGCTAGAATGTAGCAATAGGTTGTTCACATTTCATTTGTGATATTTGACTAGTGCAGATATGATCTATAGTTACTAAGTCCAGAGGTAGTGCTGTTTATGGTAGTGATACAAATGCATACTATAATATCAACATCAAGGAGTTTCATAAGTGACAATGTTCAATGAGGATATTATTACTAACTCAGACTAACTAGGTGCATCTGGACACAGTAACTTCTACAACAGGATCAAATAACCAGCGACATTGGCTGTGTGTACTTACTAGAACTGTGTCTAGGTGTAAGATGCCAAGGTAAAAGGAAAACTTTCTGCAGTTTATCACTAACGTAACATACAGAGTGTAAGGTTATTAGTTTATAAACTAGTATAAGTTTATAAACTTGTATATGAGAAGAAGAAATCCATAAGGTTTTAAGTTTTGGAAGTTTTTGTTCACCAAGGTAGCCCCTAGTAGTATCACAGAACAGCTATCGTAGCCCATGACCATAACCAAGTCTATCTTACCAGGTTTCACTGCAGGTTTCACTGCACTCTAATCCTGATTTTCCATTCTTCGAAAAGGTTGCCTGAAACATTTCCATCCAGCTCTCCTACAGGATAGCAACAACCCATAATGAATTCCACTATTCCCAAACTGAAAACAATTACAAGGACTATTTCTGGCTGTATCTTATAATTCAGGCATTACCTACATAATTTATTCTTAACCCTTTCAGTCTTTTCCTTGTTATCAGTCATGTAGAAAATGTCCTGTCTGACTCATACCATACCAAGAAAAAAAATTTAGCCAGCTGTTACGTCCTAATTATCATGTCCCTACACCACTAGCATGATCATGTCACACAATTAAAATGTTATGACTACTCTTGCTCATAGAGATACACAAAATGTACCCCGTGGTTTCTCTAAGCATAATATAAGGTCACTGATGCTGGCAGCTTTTCTCAGGATTATGTGGCAGTAAAACATCATTCTTTGGTTGTTGGTATCAACCATCTTCACAACAGGCTGTAATAAACTTTGGCTTCTGCTAAAGTTAAACCAGCAATGAGTAAACTCTGCTATAAATAACTTGCTTTTGAGTTAGCTTTCTAGGAATAAAACCATGGTAAAAGTGATGTGGTATATTACATACTATAACTAGAACTGCTTTTTAATCTCTTGACTCTAAACAACAGGCATACAATCCTGCAAACCTTCAACTGTCTGACGTGTGAACCTGCAAAATCTCTTTTGCAAATTCAGCCACAGAATAATATTGTCCATTTCGTAACTGCTCACTGAGAGCAAAAACCTTCAGAACAACTTCATCCCTGGCCTAAATGCCCTGAAACACTTATGAGTAAAACATACTAACAAAATCATCTCATTGTACGAATAATGAGAAATATACTTCAGAACATCTGAGGCATCAGAAACCTCTCAGAGGAAGAAACATACATTCAAGGACTGCAAACAAGACAAAATGAATTAATTGTTTCTACTTCTGTCTTGAATTGCTTAGGGATGGGCATCGGAGTCCACAGGTAAAGCGATGCTGGAGTACAATTCTCCAAAACAAAATAAGAAATAGATCTTGTTTTCTGCTACACCTATGTAACTCTGATGGAAAGCTGGCAGCAATCTGTCTAAGCATCATTAGCACTATTCTTTCTTAAAGCATTAATTAAATCTCTTAATCAGGCCCTATCCTTGGCCCGTTAGTGTTACTATGCAGCTGACTTTACTGGTGAGAACTTAGTCTAAGATTCTGAGTTCTGTTTCAACTTGCCTTTACACAGAGTTTTACAGAGTTTTGTTTACCACGTTCTAGCGCAGGTCTCTCAGTGTTACAGTGTTACTGTCCGTCTCTCTTCATTCCATTCCCACCTTGAGTGTCTTGTAAGGCATCCTTTTCTTAGTAGGTGAACCCCAATGAAATTATTTCCTAGATAAAATCTAAGGAACAGAACTCTTTAGCAAACGCATCCCTATCTATCTCATCAAGCCCTCGTACGTCTTTGATTTGACCTCTTGTTCTTTATCTTTTCCTTTTATCTTATCACCTATTCCGGAATGTCCTGTCTTTTTCTTTCTGCCTTGCTGCTTCATCTTTCCC
>NW_010420340.1:189214-191177 GCF_000710305.1 Buceros rhinoceros silvestris
TAAATATATTCTGCTATCTTAATAGTCCTCCTCATACCTAATGCTCTATAACTTTTAGACAATTTTTTCTTACCAGTTTTATGTACTATCTTGAATACATTTTACTCTATAGCTATTTATTTGTGAGACAGCCTGTAATACCTTTAGTGCTCTCCATTTACAGCCCATATTTTTCAAGTAGTATATTTTAAATATCCTACTTCAACATGCTTCCTGGCCTGAGTATTAAAATCAGTCCGTTTAAATTCACTGGCTGAGCATTTCAGAAATCAATGCATACTATCCGTTTTCATGTCAAATGTTCACAAGAGATATCCTGATTACTGTGACATTTCAGAGCAGTACTTCAAAATAGGAAGTATTTTGATACTTCATATTATATATGAAGTACATAATGATGCCTCCCCAGAATATCCACGTAAAAGGCAAGAAAACCTCAACCATTAAAAAAAATAACTAGTGACTGGAAAATATTTACTGGTGCTTTATCTTGCTACAAATTCTGAGTGATAATTACAGTTGATAGTTTATTCTCTCTCTCTCTAATCACTCTATCTATTATTTACAATAAGGATTTATATAGTTGTTCAGGAAAATGAGAGGAAGCAGAAGGATGTGTGTGGACAGTTAAATATAAATGAGAAAGAAATATCTTAATCCAAGTTGTCATTTCAATTTCTGAATCAAAATATTTCAGTGATCTTAAAAAGGCATTGTAACATTTCAGAGGTTTCTGTCCCTCTGACTGCCTCTTCCATAATGCACATACCCGTGTCTTTAGGTTAAATGACACAATATAGTATAAAACTTCCATAGCTGAGGCTCATCATAAAAGAGATATTCTGACTAAAAAATCCATTTCACTAAAGAAATAAAAATTTGGAAAAAAAAAAACAACTTGAATTACAGCTCTTACCAGACAACAGAATCACACTTCAGTCCAGTACTTCAATGAAGGACTCAAAATTTTCACAGAAAACAATCAATACTTTTAAACATTTTGGCAGATATTTTTCAGCTAACCCTAAATATAAATGCATGATCTACTTCATTCACTAAATATTCTGTAACACCATTGATATGTTTTCCTTGCAATATTCACATTGTCAGCATCCTCTTTCATCAAACCTCTTCCCAAATAGTAATGTACAAATTTACCAGTCCTCTAGTATTTAAAAAAAAAAATCGAACATTAGTGAAAAGCCACTGAAATAAAATTCCAAAAAGATCTAATGAAATCTTCACTGAATTTATACTTTCTTACCCATAGTGAAGCATGTGATAAAATTTAAAACTTACTGAAAATTAGATAGTAATATTCTCTCTCAATCATATTCCTGGTATAATATATTTAATATCAGTAGCATGAAAAAGAATGAGACTGCAAATTGCATGAGCCTTATTTTATGCGCTTCAAATTAACTGCAGCACATATAACATGGCTCTGCTACAGAATAGCTCTAAGGTTATCATCATTGATCTTGCCTGAGATTTTCTTGTAAAGAATTACTTGTTCTCTCCACAGATTTTAAAAATTAAATCTGTGAATACATCTCTGTAGATGTTAATGTCAGGTACCAATTATTTGTACAGCTCCCTTTTAATCAGAACAGCTCTTATTCCCCTATGACATATCATACTCTCATATTACCAAAACATTCAAAGAGCAATACTTCACTCCTCATGTAGGAAGCAGATTTTCCGGTTTATAAAATTATACTGATAAATCAATTTTAGTACATACTCTGTATCATGCAACCTGCACCCCTGCCCCAGCCCCAGACTGTGCATTATAATAGTGCCTGGAGTCATCGGACTTGATGTTATTTTTTTAGTATTATTATTATTAAATGGTATCCTATTCAAACTGTAACAGCACCAATGCCTGTGTCCTGTGCAAAAGAATTTTTGTGAGCTTATTTAACATGTGTTTTATGCTTACCAAAATTTGACATAGTTCTAT
>NW_010420340.1:191274-225262 GCF_000710305.1 Buceros rhinoceros silvestris
AAGAGTCATGTATTTGGGAGATTTGTGTTCAAGGAAATGAAGAATGCTTCCCCTTCCAGAAAAAACAGAAGTGTTTTCATTATAAATCATACCAGAACTTAGTAATTTACATGTTTAATTTTCATAATGCTAACAGTATGCATATGTTAATTGTTCTAAAATGCTGAATGAATAATTTTCAGGTAACACAGCTCAATAAAAAATCACAATAATTTTTATTGCTAACAATAAAATGGGAATGGTCAGTAGCATATTGGTTAGAGTATATTTCATTGATATATTGGGACTATAAATAGTTGCATAATAATCCCCTTTATAACTTTTCAAAACATCCACTTTGGCAAATTGGTCTAGAAAATTGTGTAAATAATGCAAAATCTGTTTTAGCATTTTGGAATTCTAATGGTATATTATCTTAAAGAGTGCCACTGGGCAGGCCACTGGATTTTGGAGCTGCGAGTGCTGTTATTCATACTGACAGCTGTCACCGCTTCATTCCACTTAGGTGAGTCTAAGAAGCCAGTCACCATGATAGACAGCTGTTTGTTTCAGAGCTAGGACTTTACATCAGGTGAAAGCAAGTTCCTTGTGGGCAGGCTTACCATGTGACCCACAAACAACTAAAATGGCAAAACTGAAGTCAGTGCTGAATGCTGAAGTCTTCTCCAGCTAATATCAATACCGTTCTCTTGTACTTTGATAACCAAAGGTGCTAGAAAGGATATATCTACAGTTCAAATCATCTTCAGCCCAGCTCTTCTACATAACAGACACCCCAGATTGCTTTTGTGGTATCCCATGCTGAGCAGTAAACCCAGAAGCCTCTTTCCCCACTCCTGCCCCCATACACAGGAAGTTTTGATCACAGTAGGCCATCTCTGTTATACAGCAAAGGTTTTGAGAAACTGTCATCCAAAAATGAGAAGAAACATCAAACAGAATTATGGAAACATCAGAGTTGCTTTTGAAAAGAACTATGGTAGATTTCTAACAATTTCTATTACTTTTTGTATAAGTAAAAGCCCCATTACACTGTAAACACTAAAATAATCCATTAAAAGATTAAATTAAAACATATTACATGAATATAGAATGAACAGATTTAAAAACCATGGGACATTCATCTCCTGTTTAGAGATTATTTTCAAGATGTCAGAATAAATTCATGGGAGGAATCTGCATTGTAAGATCACTATTTTTCTTCACCATTTCCTAAAACGTTTTCACTGCGTAACTTCTTGACAGATAATTTTCTTGTTTTCTCACTCATGCATCTTTCTTAAAAGCTTAAATAGATCTTTTTGAGTTCCTCTTCCTTAAATTCCATTCACTTACAAAACAAAGATGCTGTGATTTGTCTCATCTCTACGCATTATTCACCAGCATTACACAATGAAACTGTTGTTCTTTTGACATTGCATCTCGATAAATGGATTAAATGAGCTGTGAATATCAGCATTTAACCAATAAAAAGAGATCTTTATTTATTTAAAATGTATCAGATCTGCTTCATCGAAAAGGCTAATTGAAAAGGCTATTCAGGTCAGCTGTGATATTAGAAGACATCTGAATCACATTTAATGCTACTTAAAGGATGTGAACGGGCTAAAAGAAAAATTAAACCATGGCCATTAAAATTTAATTTGACTTAGTGAATCCATTAACATTTCAGTTTTATGCAGTGGCAAGCATTCAAAAAATATTTCCATATAATTCAGAAACAAAGAATTGTCAAATGGCTAACCCCTATGTACTAAAAATGATTGAAAGTGACCTTAAAGGGCAAATCAGGAAAAAAGCAAAAGGAGAAAAGTACTTCGAATACCATTATTAGCTGTCAGTCTGTTCTTTCCTCATACATAGAGAGTCTTTATATAGATATATCTGTATTATTACTGTATACATGCAGACATACACATACATGAATTATCAGCTTACAGCAAGTTTCTGGCTTATTCTGACTCAATTCTATTTTATTGATGGTAGTTTTAAACTTCTGCATCTTGCCACATCTATCATCAGGGTTCTCTGTAACAGGACATTTCTGCCTCTGATAATGGCCAAATTGATCTATGTAGTTATCAGCCCAAGCTCATCTGGCAACTTTGTCTCATACACCCTTTTAAAATAACTTCTTATAGGAAAAGGCAAAGTACTTACCATTTGTGGACCAAAAACAGTTAGAGTCCTGTGGATTTTAGTTTTGTTATTACACTAGAAATAATTGCATCTTTACTAAGAATTCTTGCATTTGTTCTATTAATACACATTTTGGTTTTCCTTTATAACATTCAACATCTGATATCAAATGAACAAAACACTTCTTTATGTGAACTGTAAAGAAATAATCTATTTTTAAGACAATACTGTGTCTTACTCCTAGTAGTCTACTTGTGATATCACAGGGTCACAGAATGTTTTGGGTTGGAAGGGACCTTCAAAGGTCATCTAGCCCAACCCCTCTACAGTGAGCAGGGGCATCTTCAGCTAGATCAGGTTGCCCAAAGCCCTGTCCAACCTATTCTGGAATGTTTCCAGGGATGGGGCATCTACCACCTCTCTGGGCAACCTGTGCCAGTGTTTCACCACCCTCATTGTAAAAAATGTCTTCCTTATATCTAGTCTAAATTTCCTGTCTTTTAGATTAAAACCATCACCCCTTGTCCTGTCACAACAGGCCTTGCTAAAAAGACCGTCCCCCCCTTTAAGCACTGGAAAGCCACAATAAGGTCTCTCCAGAGCCTTCTCTTCTCCAGGCTGAACAACCACAACTCTCTCAGCCTGTTCTCATAGCAGAGGTGTTTCATCCCTCTGATCATTTTTGTGGCCTCCCCTGGAACTGCTCCAACAGGTTCACGTCCTTGTGCTGAGAACCAGAGCTGGACTCAGTACTTCAGGTGAGGTCTCACAAGAGTAGAGTAGAGCAACAGGATCAGGTCCCTCAACCTGCTGGCTTTGGATGCAGCCCAGGATACAGTTGGCTTTATGGCTGCAAGTGCACATTGTTGGCTCATGTCCAGCCTTTTTAACCATCAGTACCTGCAAGTCCTTCTCTGCAGGGCTGTTCTCAATCCCATTATCCCCCAGCCTATATTGATACTGAGGAGTGACCTGACCCAGGTGCAGGACCTTGCACTTGGCCTTGTTGACCCTCATGAGGTTCACAGAGGCCCACTTCTCCAGCTTGTCCAGGTCCCTCTGGATGGCAGCCTATCGCCCTGGTGCATCAACTGCACCACTCAGCCTGGTGCCATCCTCAAACTTGCTGAGGGTGCACTTCATCCTGCTGTCTCTGTCATCGACGAACATATTAAACAGCACTGGTCCCAGTACAGACTCCTGAGGGACACCACTTGTCACTGATCATCATTGATCACTAGCCCTTGGATGCAACTGTCCAACCAATTCCTCATCCACTGAACAGTCCACCCATGAAATCCATCTCTCTCCAATTTACAGAGAAGGATGTTGTGGGAAACTGTGTAAAACTTTTTATGGAAGTCCAGACATCCATAGCTCTTCCCCTATCCACCAATGTAGTAATTTTGTCCCAGAAGGCTACTAGGTTGGTCAGGCAGGATATGCCCTTGCTGAAGCTATGCTGGCTGTCTCAAATCACCTCCCTGTCCTCCATGTGCCTTAGCACAGATTCTAGGAGGATCTGTGCCATGACCTTCCCAGGCACAGCGGTGAGGCATGCAGTTCTCATGGTCCTTCTTTTCCTTTTTTGAAAATGGATGCAATATTCCCCCTTTTCTGGTCACCAGGCACTTCACCTGACTGTCAGGACTTTTCAGATATGAAGAGTGGCTTGGCAACTATATCAGCCAATTCTCTCATGACTCTGGGATGCATCTCATCACGTCCCATAGGCTTATGTATGTTCAGGTTCCTCAGGTGGTCACAAACCTGATCTTCTCTTACAGTGGGAAGGACTTTGACCTCCGGTTCCCTTCTGGTGGTCTGTAACTCAGGGAGTGTGAGAAGAGAGTTTATCAGTGAAGACCGAGGCAAAAAACAGTTGTTGAGTACCTCAGCCTTCTCCTCGTCTGTTGTAACCGTCTTATCAGTTGTGTTCATCACAGGAATATGCTTTTCTGATTAACATACCTGAGAAGCCCTTATTATTTTTTGATCCCTTGCCACATTCATCTCCAGCCATGCCTTGGCCTTCCTGACCTCATCCCTACACATCCAGGGAGCGTCCCTATACTCTCCCCAGGATGCTTGTCCCTTCTTCCACTGCCTGTGCAATTCCTTCTCACCCTTTAGTTTGACATGTTTCTTTGCCTCTAACAAGTTTGCTTTTGTAATTCAATTCAATTGAATTTTGTAATTCAATTCATTCCTTATAAAAATGATAAATATTGTAAATAGCACAAAGCAGTCATCAATGCAGTAATTTTAAAGATTTTAGCCAGTTTCATATAAAAACTTTTTCTAGAATTAAAATGGTAACAGTGTCAGTACATAACTAAAATTGCAGATTGGCAAGAAAATACATTAACCTTAGTTTGGTTTTCGTTCTCATTTTTTCAAATTCAGTTAAAAAAAATTAAATGCTAATTTGATGAAATAGTCGTAAATTAATATAATCTGGGATTTCATATCTTGCTGTATAAGCATTACTTGTATTGCTATGGTTTACATTCTAGTAGACCTCATCAGTGCTAACAGGATATGGAAAATGCTAAATGTTGTTACAAATGCATTCCAGGAGGTATCATGGTATCATGGAAACTGTAAGGCTAATCCAGGGAGTTTCTCCCTCTATATGTACAGTGTGAAACTTTTGGCTTCACTGAAATCAGTGGCATTGTCATCTGCACTCTAGACCCATCACTTGAGAGAGAAAAGAGGTATAGAAATAACTAAACTGCATCCTTCCAGTGAGTTGATAAACCTGTGAAAGTGGTAAAAGTTTGAGTAGAGTAGGGCATATAAAAAAATCAAGAAGTTTTTGAAAGGCTTTGAAAGAATGCACTGTGTTGAGTACTCAACCATTTCATGGTTTCTTACAAATTTCTTTTTGTCCATGACTCCCAGACACTTTATTCATCAGCTTCTACTTCATGATTCATCATAGCTAATAATAGATGAAATGAGTGGAAAAATAATCAAAGCTCTAATGACAAAAGGAAATGTCTGAATTACTCCAATAGATTATCTTCTAAATTGACTTGGCTAGATATCCATTAATTTGGATAAAAACTATCTTCTCCTTTCTCAACTAATATTTTAATGAGTAACAGAAAATTAGAAGCAGAAACTAGTGATGACCTCTCTTCTTTCCCAGTTGTAGTGCCTCTGACTCCTGCCACAGAATATTTTTATTCACAGCATTCCAACACTTCAGGGTCAAACACTTCTAAACTTACGGAGTTCAGTAAGGTAAAACCATTTACGAAGCTTTAAGACCAACTGGATCATGTTAGAACACCTCTGTGTAAAAAGCCTCATCCAAAGTGGGCTATAGTTTATCAGAGGCAAAGCTGTGCTCATAAATGATATCCAGTCTCTTCAGTCTGTTGCTGGAAGAAGTGCTAGATTATTCCAGGATCCGCCTAAAATAGAGTGTGTACAAACTACCATTTCAGCTCAAATGCTCAGTGCCACTTGTCTCACAGCTCCTTTATAGCAGATTCCTTGTTGACAAAATGAAATAACAGCAGATAGAATTTTTATTTCTTATAACATCAGTGGAAGAAAGTGAGCAGAAATTACAGTATTTGGACTTGAGCAGCTGGGTACACCTTATATCTTCCTTTATTACAGCTTGTGTTGGAGTAAAAGAAACAGAAATAACTATATCTAAGAATAGTGTAAATGTGAAGATACTCCATAAAAACAAACACAGTGTGAGCAGAATAAAGAATCACTGCTTAGGAGTTTGTCTAAAAACTTAGTGAAAGAAATGTCTGCTAAATTAATTATAATACCTTGAATTCTGGCACTATATTAATCCTAGATCTGAACAGCAAAAAAACACTTTGTGCAATAGGCCTTCAAATACATTTATTTCTCAAAACCTAACAAAGATTCGGAGTCACATCAGTTGTTCTAACCTTATTGTGGTACTTCTACAACCTGATAAAGAATACTTTTATTAGGCATATCCAATATGAAAAGGTCAAAGAGAACTTTTCATCATGATTTATCAAGAAATTCAGTCAGAGGCCACATGACTAGCTCAGTTAAATAAACCAAGACCTTGGGAAGAGTAATATTCCTTATATATTTGATCTTACAATCTCTCATTTATGAGCATATGTCAATACAGTTAGATAAATGTGATTCTAGATGCCTTATAAAAGACTCATTTCTGATGAAGGTGCAACAATAACGTTAGTTATTCATCAATGCATGAGCCTATAGAATAATCTCTGGATGTGTTTCTTTGTCCCATCTATTTCATTTTATGTTGAGATTGAAAGGAGGGATATCTTTAAATGATTTTCTGTCCCATGTCATTCTTTTATACATTCCCTTGCCTTGTAGGAAATGGCACTGCACACAGGAAAGAAACTTTTGCACTGCGATAGACAAAAACATAGCAGTGCTGCTTGACAAACACACTGACACTTCCTTTGCTCTCTTCATTGCTTTTCTATTGGCAATCCTTATCTTCAAATGTTACAGAGCCCCAAATCCCGATATCTAAAAGATAATGTAAAATTCAAGAAAGGAGATAGTGATCTACAATTAAGCTCATATTAGAACAGAATTCAATAATAAGAGAGTCTAAGATAAAACTTCCCTTGATGCAGGACGGAGCCTCCCACCAAGACAAATACGCTATAGGCACTACAGTTATTCTGCCTGACTCATTGCCCAATATTCTTGGACACCTTGGACCTGCAACATAGAAGTTTATCTGAAAGAAATGAACTCCTTAATCTACAGAATCAGAATTGTCTGGTTGGAAGAGACCTTCAAGATCATCGAGTCCAACCAGACACCCTGCACTGCCAGGGTCCCTGAACGATGTCCCTCAGCACCACATCCACATGTCTTTTGAACTAGTAAGTATTTCCATGCACTCTATCTTAAGGCAAAGATGGGAGATGTTCACAAAAGTGTGCCAAAGTAAACCTCATTTGAGAAAGTCAGAACTGAAATCGTGATACCAATAGGATGCCTAGGTGATTTCAAAAGTTCTAAACAGTAAGTGCTTATTGATAAAATAATAACTATACACTCATAGCAATACGCTCCTGCTGCTGCAGAGCTAACTACAATGGTTTGAGTGTGCTCCAACGAACACAAGAAAACTGAAACCTAATTTGTAAATCATTTGTGAATCACATGGACAAAGCACACAGAAAGGCTAACAAAGCCATACTGGAAATGCAGTTAATGAAAGTGATGATCTATTCTTATTATTTTGTTCTTACTTCAGACCCTTTTCTGAATGTTTCCAATCAAATTTGGTTTCTGTGAATGTGTGTTTTGAGATATGAATAACCAGTACAGAGATTGAAGCCATAAACTACACATACTATATAATAATTCCACCAAGCATTTTTGCTTGTAGGAATTCCTCAATCTAGATCACCTCTTACGGCAAACCCAAATACCAGCAGCTAAATCCAGTTAGCAAAGACCCAGGATCTTGCAGAATGTGGTGAAAATGATTCAGCCCATGACAACCTTTTCTTGAAGTCACTGTGAAGTGGCTTCACTAACATCAAGCCATAGGAGAAAGGGAAAAAACCCTCCAGTTTCTCTGCCATGAAACCTAGTGTGAAGTTCTCTCTGCTTGTCATTACTAACAATCCTGAACAATGTTGATATTATTAATAATAGGATCAACACATTGTTAATAGAAATCAAATTTTCTGTAACTTGCAGTAATAGATACAAGACGAGATAATGCTATTAGTACTGAAAACCACTTGATTCTCTAAAAAGAATAAAATTACATTTTTAATAATCAGGGAAAAAAATATCGGGTCCTCAGTTTAACTCTCATTTAAAAGTGATAACATGGATTAGCCTAAACTACATTCCTGCGTTGGATATAGGTGGGACAAACACAGTACTAATCAGGGATGTTGCATAATAAAATAAAGCTTATTTTCTTCCCATCCCACAGCCTGCCTTTAAGTCCAAGATGGAAGGGAAACTTCACTCTCAGTGGCTTTTGTAACTTGTAATATAAGATGCTATACCCCACCTCAGAATTTGTCTTATCAACTTTAAGAACATGGTCTTAAATCTCAGCAATTCAAAAAAGAGAGGCTGAGCACTGAAAATAATGCCATGCCGATTCCCGATTCAAGACTGCATGGTAAATTCAGTCTGTCTGATAGATTGTCCATGGTATGCTTTATGTTGCATTATCGGCATCTTCAGTACTTCCTTCTCTACCGTCGAGCTGATAGGCCTCACTAGATAGACAATGAAATGCATTCCGCACTCTGTGGGTGTGATTTATTTATTTTTTAACTGCGATTGTTCTACTTCTGTATTTTCATGCATTGCAGTGTTGTAATTTCTGTTTCAAAATGACCCACATAAGTGTCAGAAAAAGATTTTTAAAGAAGAAAAGGATTCTGCCAACCTCACATATGAAATTATACCAACTGAAACTCAAGGTGCATATTTTACACGTGCTTAGCTAAGTGTTTCTGTAGGGCAGTAACAAAGGATAAACTCATCCAGGCTTCATTAATTTATTCACTTCTGCTCCTGAATAATTAGAGATACTGAAGGATTGCCATCATGACCCTTTATTTCAGATACTTTTAAGTCTTTAGATTCCTTTTTTGGATTCAGATAGCTTAAAAGAGAATTGCCTTCAACCAAACACAGTATTATTGCCACTTCCAACCAAAGACACAAGGAAAGCGCTTCTAGTTAAAGATGTTTACAAGTTATTGTTTTGCGAAGGCAGGCAGAGAGATGAAAGAATCAGAAAATACAGGCATCAAGAAAGTAGCAGATGCTAAATTCCGTTTCAGTAATATGACCCTTGAGAATAAATAAAAGAATTTGGGGGCTAAGCTGAAACTACAGAATGTTAGAGCAAAAGAGGAAATAAATAGTGGGCAACTTGTAAGAAAAACACATCTTGGTATGTTCTCAATAAGATAGCATCAGCTTTTCCCATTTCCATGCCTTACTCTCACAACTTGTAGGTCTATTAAACCACATAGATCCGAAGACGTAATTTGATTTTCACTTCCCGTCTATGGCCTTTTTTCCCCCTGAATATTCCACCACTCTGAATTAGAAATACACAAAGTTTCACAAAGTAACAAAGAAAGCAGCAGGATTCTTAAGGTGCAGACTAAGGTTTTTTGTTTTACAAGCATGACATGCACTAGAATTAGTGACATAATGAGGGACTGAGGACAGAGCAAGGAACCCAATACTCCTGAAGACTATTTCCAGTCTCAATACTTTTCTGTGTGGCTTTAGGAAAACTCTTACGTAAGTGCTGAAAGAATGAATATTGTATTTTCTGAGCAACAGTTTCAGGTTGGTTTTACAGAGCAAGACCAAAAGCTTTAGGAACAAAAATCACTCAGGAAAGAAATTCTGAGATCACCCTATCTATTCATAGGTTAGTGTATACTTGGTTTAGTCAGTCCTTTATATTCAGTCTTGTTAGTGTTTACTTCAAAGTGTACTTCTAATGCTACAAACTCTGCCTTAGCACTTCCCAATCTCATGTGACCAAGACCTCTTAAAAAAAATCAAAACTGCCAAGATTGCCTTAAAGCCATTGTATATTTCTTTAAAGCGTGGCCTTACAATAGCATCAGCCTTGGGAATTCAGATCAACTTACAGAGATAAAAGTATGCTCAAGTACAGTATGTGATCTAAACATTACTTTTCCAGCAAGCTATTCTTAGATAGATTTTGTTCTGACAAACCAACCACCTATAGCAATAAAACAGGAACTTGGGAATGTCATAGGATTGCTCTCCTGTTTGAAAAAAAAAAACAAAACAACCAACCACTGAAAACGAACTCTGATACTTTCCCACCCAGCTTCCTCGATTTTTCCATGAGACCATCATAATTTTGTGTGGAGCTGAATACAACAGCCAAGTGACCTCATTTGTTTTCACTCACCTCCTGAAACCACCAGTTATGGTAACTAAAGCGTCTGGTAGAAATGTACACACAGTATTCTTGACAATCAAGCTTACTGCATCCGCTTCTGCCTTAGATACACAGCTAACAAGGTCCTCATAGTAGAGAAACCCTGGAAATCAAAGGCAAAAAAGTGCCGATCACTCTGTGGAATTAGCAAAGTCTACATACTGTTATGTAAACCCCGTGTGAAATAGCCGCCTCTAATCAAGAATTTAAACCATACAACTTGTGCCATGAGCCAGGGAACCCTATCTAATGGCAAGAATGAAGAAATGCTCCATCTTGAACCTGCAGCTATAGGCTTGTTGTGGGAAGAAATATATTTTTATGCAGCCTCTCCAGGAGTCTTTTCTTTCCTCCTCCACCATTCCTGGAGTCAGCCTCCTGCTCTGGGTGTGGGGAATCACAGGCAAGAGACAGCCTCTTCCTTCCCTCATTTTTGTCCTTATAGTTTATATGTATTTTTGCCATTATAATTCATTATAAATTGTAACAGCAGCTGCATTTATAACAACATAGCAGTCAGGATAATTGTTCCACTTGCTGAGATTCTGAATTTTTATAAATTACTCTGACTTCCCTACCAGCTCCCACCAATGGCATTTCCAGACATACTGCTTTAAAACTATGTGCTTGGGTTCTACCCAAGTGCAGGGCTCAGAGGTATGTGAAATATCCCAGCTATCTTTATGTCTGATCACAGAGCTCGTTCTGAGGCTTTCTTCACATTTGGATATGATATGCTAAAATAAAAAAGGACAAAGGAGCATGAATGTGGACAAGCTATACCAAGGGATTCTGAGGTGATGTAAAACACATGGGTTTAATGCAAAAACACAGTTATGTTATTTTAATGTCATGTTATATAATCTCCTTTTATTAATGTAGTGGATTCTTTTGTTTAAATTAGCACCTTTATTTGGAGAAAAGGTTCTCACACAAAAACAATCTGTGAGGAAGCGACATTATTCACCTGACCATGTTTAGCACTTTAAAGTTAAGAAGTGTTAGGATTATAGAAGTCATTTTACAAGTCTCTCTCCCTTGCTCTTTTTCTCTTTCCCCTCTTTGAGAAAGCGAGGGGAAGGAGGGAGAGAGTAATAAAGAGAGTCTGTCATTCTTCTGAAGCTGGCCCAGCTCTAACCCTTGACAGTACTTTGTTACAAATCTTGATCTATCACTGAAGTAGGTTTGTCTCCTTTGAAAAGTAGTTCTGGGCTTTTCTAATATTGTAATTTTTTTCACAACCTATGTAATAGTGATCCATTAGTATTCCTGTGTATAAGAACAGATTTCATTGGGTATCTGTGTAAGCAATACAAAAAAATATGCAAATTCATATGTTTTGAATGACACCATTTTTAATTAGGAACTCGGTTATTCCAAATATGATTTTAAATTAATAATTTAATATTCAGAAGACACTCAGAAAGAAAATTGATGTATAAATGAACTTTGCCTCCTCCTCTGATTCAGTTATCAAGTGCTTAGAGCACTGAGATACAAGTTTTTATGAGACTTATGTCTTACCTGCTTTCTGCATTTTTGACAGCTTCAGGGTCTTGTCAGCTTTTACATCTTCCAGAGTTCTTAAACCCTTTCTGTACCATTTCTCAGATGTCTTCACTCCGACACCAAAGACTGAAGTAAATTGCTAAGGTCAGTAGAAAAATGCACATTTCAGTGTTGTCTTCTAAAGGAACCATGAATTAACAGTAAGTAGGTAACAACAAGGTTTTAAGGGAAAATACTAGGCAGAGTTTTTCTTACACTGAAGATAACTAATAGTGTAGTACAAACATGCAGATTCAGCTTCCCTTCTTTGCATAGTTACATTGAAAAGACATTTGTTTTTATACATGGCCAGTTCTCATTAAAATGAAACCTAAACAACAATACACCAGTAGGTCCAGCATGTGATTTACCTAAATGAACACTTTTGACTAGGGTTTGAAATAAGGGTAGTAGTCTTTATTCTTACTGTATTTCTTAACAGAAGCACAAACAATAAAGTAGCTGAATTCCCTTACACTGACTTCATAGAATAAGAAACGTCTCAAGACTACCTTCGTACTTTGACTGACACGACAATTTTATATTATATGCACTACCAACTCACAGGTGTACACATGATGTTGGTGTTGCAGCACTCCCAAGAGATGGGTCAGTGGGAACCCTGTGGCTCTTGAAATTCTGCACCAAGGGCAGTGGGTCTCATGGTGCACAGCAACAGACAGTAAGTACATAAAGACAACTAATCTATTCTTATGGAGCATTTTATAAAACACTTATGAGTGGAGGTCACACCCAATATTGTTTGTTTTTCAAACTGGGATTCAATTTAACATCTTACAATTCTTCACTCCCTGTGCAAGCCAAAACAAATTCCTATACATCTTATTTGGTGCTGAGATTTCACTATTTTTGTCTGCTAGAAAAAACAAACAAATAAATCTAGCAGTCTCTGAAGTTTTAGTATGGTTTTACTCCATTTATTGAGAAGTAATTTTGTACACTATCTTACTCTCCAAGAAAGGATGTCACAGTTGTAAGCATTATTCAGTGGATCAATATCTCAGATGAGCAGCGACATGAAAGCATGAGGAAAAACTTTCATGCCTGCCCAAAACCACGTTCTTTATGTTCATTTTGTCAATTCTGAAGCTCTCAATAGTTTCTTTGTACTTTGAGAGAATTCAATGAGTAGCTGTGTAGGACAAATAACTGCTGTTTTCCACTGAATTTATAACCTCTGAACTCCAACTATGCTAGCTTTATTTAGTGGAGAGAGATTAATTCCTCAGAAATAATTAAGATAAAGAAAAGAGAAAAATTAATATCTTGGATACTGTTAAATAGGAATTATGTTACATTTTATATATAATGGATGAAATTGTCTGAATCAAGGATGTTTATGAAAGAATGTGATTTTTTAAATGCTTAGATTGTTATCTTAATGTTTTTGCTGGTGCTAAAGATTTTCACAAGGTCTGTTACCGGGTTTAGAATGATTCCAAGAGACTTAATTAGTATTAGGATAGAGATCTAAAGAAAATGGATTCTATGCCTCAGTCCAGATTTTTAGGAAAAAAACCCAAAACATACACACTTTTTTTTCCATACTAAGATTCATTAATTTTCAGTATATTTACAGATGACACTTCAGAGACACTGCCAGCAGTGCAGTGTGAGTAGAAAGTTGCTCATTTCTTCAAATGTGTGTGTGAGCATTGCACTTTTTCAGCTGGTGAAAGCAAATTATATGAAATTGTTCGCTGCAGCACGAAATTCCATAAGAAGGCAAACTGACCATATCATTCAGGTACCCTACATCTAAACCATAGACTGTACAATTTATTTCAGTCATTTGATAACTGTGGTCCTGGAACCAGTGGTGATCTTCCAAGTCAGGAGTTATTTGCAAGGAGTTAGCAGATCCATGCTAAACAGTAAAATTAATGAATTCACTCGTATCATGTCATTCTTCTTGCCTTTCTTAGAAACACATTAAAAAAGTGTTGGGAAAAACTGGCTATGGCCAGTTTAGCCAAAATGTTGATACTGTGCTCAGATAACAAGAGAGCCATATAAGTTTGTTGTCATTTGGCTTGCAAAACAAAGCATAAAGCATATTTGAGATCATCTGTCCCCTGACAGGTTTTATTTATTTTTATTTTCTTAAACCCTGAAACGTAAGATTTAATGGCTGTTCCTCAACCTTTATTACCATTCATAAGCAAACCTGCTTCCTGAATCCTGCTATACATGTGAATCTGTACCTCTTTGAGTATTGTCACAGGTGGCATCGAAAAGTATCCCTAAACACCCTCATATTACTCATATTACAGGTAAGAGAGAAAGAGCCCTTCAATAGCTGAAGTTACAGTGAGCAATTTAGGGGAGAATTAGAGTCCCATTCCTTTTACTCTTTACTTTAAATTTTTCTGAAGGCACAAACACAACATTTTTAGAGATTAAAACTGGAAATAAAACTGAAAAGATTTTTTTTCAGAATATATTTTTCCAGTGGAGAATTCATTGAAAATTTAAGAATGTTTTAATGTGGTTTAGAGTCCCTAACTATGAAGAAGCGTGACCCCCAACTCTAAACCTGCCATCTGCCTAACAAAGAAATACCTTCAGTCCTCTTCCTTCTGCCTCACACAAAAGAGAGTTAAAATAGATCTGAGTCATCTTCTTCAGCTGGTATATTCTTCATGCCAGAATAAGATGGTGTAGTGTTATAATGATAATCTACTGAGGAAAAAATAAGCCCAACACTGGGTTAACCTTACAGCAAAGAGTATGCATTACATTACATTTCAGGAAAAAAGAGATTGTTTAGTCCAAGCTTCAGAGCAACAGTGTACACATCACATTAATTAGAAATATGGCTGATTTTACCATTATTCCTTACTCTATCACAGTTTCTCTTTCTTTTCTCTTTATTCAAAATCTTTCTTTCTTTATGCTTGATATTCGATATTCCTTTATAATAAAATTGGTGGTTATGTCTAAGTTGTACCAAACAGAGGAAAATATAGGCAATTTTAAATAACAGTAACAAACCTCAAAAGATTTACCTTAAATGATTTGTATCGTTCATCATTTAATACTTCTTTAGCTCTAGAACTCTCTCCTTCTTCAACAATCTCCTAAACAAAGAAAAACATTACTTAAAAAAAATGTCAAGATTATGGTAAGATTTAGTAAAATAATCTAAAAGAAAGTCTTATTAAACTGTACAAACATGAAGAGCATCCTTAGCAAATATATTGTTTTATCTCATTAGGATCAAATTCTGCAATCCTTTTTGAGACAGAAAATTACTGAAGGACGAAGTAGAAACTGGAACCACAGAATAAATTTCACAGTGCTTATTTACTCATAAATTTACTCAAGGGTGAAGTAGAAACTGGGACCACGGAATATATTTCACAGTAGTTATTTACTCATAAATTCACAGCCAGAAAGCAGTTATATATCATAAGGTATCAATGAGGCATCCTGAAAATTAGATTTCATTATTTGAGTATACTTTCTTAAAAGAAAGAGCATTGTAAGAACAGATATATTTTTATTGAGTATACAGTTCCTTCAGTCTTTTTGATACAAGCTTACAAACAAAAAAAAACCGCTCAGCAGTAAAACCCCCCAAATCATCCTGTTTTCTGTGGGATTGCAATTGAATTCCCAGTCCCCATGTAGTAGGTACGAAGAGCACCTCAGAGGCTACATTCATTACTGGTGGAGTGAGACAAACAAGGAACCAGAGTGAATCACAACGCTTGGCAGTGACCTCTCCAGACAGCTGAGATCCCCTGATCAGCTGCCTGCTAGAATAACAGCATCTGAGGTGTGGGGTCCTCTAAAGGCTAAGAGTTGAAAAAAAATGTGGGAATACTCAAAGCTCCAGTAAGAATATGAAGTTCATCCATCACCTAGGTAAAAGGTACATGCCATAACTCATAGCGAGGTAGGATTTAATGACAAAGTACTAAAATATTTACCAGTTTTGCAAAAAGAGTATTGCTAATAAAGCATTTAGGTGAGCAAAATGATGTTGCCAAGGGCAGTAGTCATGTGAACAAAACTATTAACAACTTGTCACATACAAATCAGAGTGAGCCTTTAAAAATTACATGCAAAGATAATACTGCACTACTTATTAATTTGTATTTATTCATTATTTACCTTGATTTCTAAGGGTGGGGGTTCCATGACAGAACCTTAAGTTACTACAAAAGATTTCTAGGAATCATTGCATTCTTAGTAACAAGGATAATACAGTGTTGTTACAGGAAATACAGTAGGTTGTGTAAATACACACAGATGTCAATCCTGCACTCTGTGACCTCTAAAAGTAGATCTGTAAAAGAATCAATTGGCAGATAATTCAGAGGTATGTTACCTCAATGACATCTCTGACTCGATCTCCCATGCAGGGCAACCCTTGTATATCTTTCATTCTCGTTACTGGAAATGGAAGAAATTTCAGCACAGAAGCTGCTCTCAGAAATTCCAGGCACAATATTTCACTTTCTTTGTACTCATAATTTTCAGCCATTATCTCAAAGGCATCCTGGGGATGGAAGAGGTGTTGAAAAAAGTTAAAGGTTAATAAGAACTTAAACTATCCAATATACTCCTTAGAAAGGTTACTTTGTATGCTAATTCAAGAATGATTTCTTTATACTAGGGTGAAGATAGAGTTCATAAAAAAAAAATCAGCATAATTTTCTAACCACTTGAAATTTTAGGTATCATAAAATTGTCTTTCAGAGGCAAGTGTGAGAAAAGATTCTGATCTGTAACAAAGTCAAGCTTTAAAATCTTTTGAGAGATAGACTTTTCATATTCTGCGCAGATCTAATAAATTGATGTAAAATAGCACCATAATTTTTAGATTTGTACCCGAACATAAGTAATCCAACAGGTCAGTATACGACATCTTCATTTTCAGACACAACCAAATAGGAGTCTGTGGGAACCACCTTCTTTTTTAACTTGTAGCCATGCTCCTATTTAGTAATTTAAGGAATATACTCACTTTTTCCTCATTTTCCAGATGTATGACCTATGCAAAGAGAAAAATATTTTCTTTATGGTTCTTCAGCTATCCATGGGCTTCTTTATTTGACATCGCACTCAAAACTACCTGGAGACTGACAGTACCTTTTTTTTTTTTTTAAATTAACCATGTGTAATTTATGTAGCTTTAGAGTCTCCCTCCCTCCCAGGCTCTTCAGAATTTTTAGAAATGAAATACAGGGAACAGATCATACAGTGGTGGTGAAGAGAAGCAGTTTTTTGGTTTCCCACTGTGGAATACTATGTTTTGGGACAGAACAATTGCTGCAAAAGGTTTGCATGTAGCCTAAGAGCAGAACTTACGAAGGCTTGCAGCTGATTAGCAGCTGGAAATCCGAGTTGTTAATGCAACCTTGCACAAAACTTCAAAAATTTTCAAGACTGCAAAAGTAAGTGTTAAATTTATTCAGAGATGTAGCATTTCCACAGGAGACTTCCACTGTTCAAATATATATCTGAAGTGCACCCCACGGCTGGCTGTTAGGGATGCCTTTGTGCTCCACTCGAATGGCACAAGGCAGGCTAGGTACAGACCAACAAACCGTCCTTGCAAAGCTCCCACACTGCACTGCATCCTGCCCTCCTCCCAGAGACCCTGTTTCTTAGTCTTCAGCCAGTCTCTACAGTGCAGCTAACAGATCCCAGCCTTGAAAGGGCCATACGTCCCACTGGATCAGTTGCTGCATATCTTTCCTGTTTTTCAACTTACTCCTGTTTCGTCTCTAACCCACGAGGCATTACAAAATAACAATGAGGTGGCTCTCAGTGTGCATCTACCTGCAATTATCATTTTGCTGAGTGGCAGACCAGAAATGGTTTTGGAATGAGTAACACACTGATACAGGTATCAACAGTGAATGGCTTACTACAACACTGACTGCAGTGGGAATAAGAAGGAATAAGATTAAACAGCTTTTTCCTGCTGTCAGTGTTTATGGGATCACTGTTCATATTTAGGCTCAGATTTAAATTCATTTAATTTGTAATTAAATGTATCACTATATAGTTCACAGAAAAAATAATTTCAGATTTTGCTTTGATTTTTATCTTAACATTAACGTGCTTTCTATTGGAAGATAAAGCCAAGAGACCTTATTGCAGCCTTTCAATATTTAAAGGGGGCCTGTAAGAAAGATGGAGACAATCTTTTTAGCAAGGCCTATTGTGACAGGACAAGGGGTAATGGTTTTGATCTAAGAGGGGAGATTTAGACTAGATATAAGGAAGACATTTTTACACTGAGGATGGTGAAACACTGGCACAGGTTGGCCGTGGAGGTGGTAGAAGCCCCATCCCTGGAAACGTTCCAGGTCAGGTTGGACAGGGCTCTGAGCAACCTGATCTAGCTGAAGATGTCCCTGCTCACTGCATGGAGGGTTGGACTAGATGACCTTTGAAGGTCCCTTCCAATTCTGTGATTCTATGAAAAAACAGCAGACCTTGCACATCCTAAATGCTACGTGCATATTGTCTCCAGGTGGACTGGAGTCAGTTCCAAGCCCACTAACTGATGTGACAGCAAGTCCAGTGGAGTTATCCCTTTATTACGTCTATGGGATTGAAAACAGCATCTGAACCCTTTATTGAAGGAATACAGTCTGATTTAATCAACAGCAACAAAAAGGTTTTACTCAAGGTACAATTATTAAGATCATTGAAACAGAACAACTTCTTAAAATTAAATGTACCTTTTACAATGAATGGAGATTATTTACATGTTACATTTCATTATCTGGCCAGTTCTAGAAAAACAGACCGTCTGACACATTCTGTTGTTCAGATTATAAGCATTATAGTTTCATGGAAGCAAAAGAAAGGTTTTAGATCAAAATCTCCAAGACAATGTAGTCTCTACTGACCCTAGGATTTGCAAAACTTTCCTCTTAAAAAATAAAAAATACGAGATCCTAATTGGTATGTCTTGGTATATCTTTAGAAGAAACAGGTACCTTAGCTGAAAGGTATCACTTTGCTTTCCTTTTTTTATTGTGCTACGATGTTAAATTGTATAAAAATAATTAATTAGGGCTTGCTATAGAGAATTCACTTTGTTCTACATCACCAGTATACCTTTGCTCCTTGATCTCTGTAAGGACATCAGTCACCTGTTGCTCATCTCACTGGAAGAATCCTCCCCTTAACTGCATATTTAATTATCATCTACCCTGATTAGTAAGTGCTGTGCAATTCCATTTTCATACATTTCATGAAAGACCTCTTAAGATAGACAGCTGCTTAGCAAGATGCTTGACCTGGCAGCTTCTTCCAGTATTTACATTGGACATAAGGAATCAAACGGAGGAGAGAGAACACTCCTTTGAGGAAAAAAATCCCTCCAATAAAAAAACAAAACCGAAAAACCATTGTATTACAAAAATAGTGCACAAGACCTTAGCTTTCTTATAGCTGCCTTTAAAGCTCTCACAGCAGCTAAGGATTGGATTTGTTCAGCTGTAACATTTTTCCCCCCACATTTAAAATCTTCATTTTCTTGACAGATTATGTTGTATTTAATTACTTCTTAATTAAAGACAGGTGCACATTACAGTTCTCATTTAGAAAGAAAACTAATACAGGAAAAAAGGAAAACTAACAGTTTAAGGTCAGAAGCAGCATGGATTCATCACAGTTTGCACATGGAAAAACAAATACAGCATACACAGTCCTGCAAAGCAAATGGGCAGTATATATTTTACAAGCAGGGTGATAAGTCAGATGTTTCCTCTGCTGTGGGGCTTTTTGGATATTCTCTCAAGTTCTTGTTCTTTACCAGCTTCTAAAAATTCTTTCCTTTTATGCAATAAAATATGCTAATTCTTGATTTAAGTGAGGTTTACAGTCACAAAATTATGATTACTTTTGCTTTCTTTTTCTCTCTTTACAACCTGTGCACAAAAATACTCCAGAAAAAAGTGTTTGGCAAGAAATTTCTTCTGCCAGTTCACCAGCAGCATTAATGAGGGAACAGAACCAAAGAGACACAGTTGATACCTTCTTGTTAAAATAGCCTATACACAAAAATACACAGGCAGAAAATAGTTCTCATAAGTACCCGCTCAGCAGTCTACAGTAATGTCTGCGACTAGTAAAGTCATTGTTGTGATTAGGAAGCTCAGAAATCCTCGGGGTGGGTTTTTTTGCACTCCCAACAGGTGGCCTCTCACATGCACATTTAAATAGATGCATTCTACACTGAATAATCAGCCATCATGATAAACGTGTCCGCATATACCAGTACCACTGTTGTTTTAGAGAGGTATTAGCCCTTTTCTACTACCAGGAGGGCAGTTTTCACAGAAGCTGTGTCACCATTATTGCAAAAGAGAATTACAGGTAGCATTTTACTCAGAGGATGTTGACAGTCAATGAGAAAAATTATAATCAAAGCATTTTTATCATTCTAGTTTGCAATTTTCAGTGTTTTCTGCCTTCGCAAAACTCATTAGGCTGTTTTAAATAAACAGTTAAATAGTATTGAATATTCATTATTCCCTGTGCAAAACATTGACTGCAAATGCCGCAATTAATTACAGATCTGTCTTTTTACATAAAACTGCTTTTGACATTCTTTTTGATAAAATCTTTCTGATTTAAAAAAAGCAACTGATCTCCAAGTGAAGTTGCTGTCTGTCTTGTATTATAGGCCATATTGAATAATATTCTAGAGGGGAAAAGCACATGAAGTGTCTATATTAGCTGAGAAAAAGCTTGCAATCTGTTAGCTTTCTGGTGAAATTTACTTATGACAATATAAAAAGGAAAGTCAGTGACCCTTCTTTTATTCTAAACTTTCATATTTCTTATATTAAGCACCTTTCCATCTTTTTATCAATCAGATCGATACTCAGATTGCTTGTTGGAAAGGTACTAGTTTAACAGGCAACTAAATTTCTAGTTATGACCCACAGGTGCGATTTTCATAATCTTTGGGGTATTCTGCAGGGGCTGCTCTAATTAAATGTGAAAGATAGCCAGGCTACATTTCAGTTCTTCAGTTATTGCAATTTTTCCATATGTGTCTGAAATTGTGGAAAGTTTATTGCTGAGACTTGGGCTATGGAAAAATTTAATGGACTTCCAGATCCCAGAAGGTCAGATACAAAAGTACACAACAATTTTTTTGAAATATGTTAAAAATAAGGAAGAGGATGGTTGTATTAACAGAAATTTTGCAGGTACTTTAAAATCTGGTATATAAAACCTAATAAGATTGAATAGCATTAACAAAGCAGTTGCCCATAAGCATCTTGCACCTGTAAAAATGCACACTAAAATATTTTATTATAAATGCTAAAAATCACAAGACTGAAATCTACAAAGATTCTCAATTAATGTATGAGAACAATTCTCAGAAAAAAACCCACTAATGCAGTGCTGATTTGTGCCTGCTGAAAAACTAACCTAATTACTTTCAGTATGAAAGTCAGAGTACGAGTCCACTCACATTCAGAAAAGCAGAAGATAATGGTCCTGTGCTATGCTTCATAATATCCTGTCCATTTCAGTAATATTGTCAGAGAGGTTCCATGCTAATTACAAAATAATCTCGGTTTAAGACCCTGCAAGAACAGACATCACCAATATTATATTATCAAGAACGTATTTTAAATCTCATATGTTTTTTAAAGAAAGCATTTCAGATTCATGGGCAGGGCACTTGTCTTCTTCCCATGCCTACATCCACTGTTCCTCTGCCGTGTAACCTTGGAAAGCTGCTTCAGACCTCCCTGCCGCTGTTTCCCTTGCTATCTTCCATTCGCTGTCTGTTAGTGCTATGAAATCTCCAGGGCATTAACTGTCTTTCACAATGTGTTTGTATAGCATCTCTTATAAAAAAGGCCTCTTTCTTACTTGAACCTGCAAATACTACTGCAGCACAAACAGAAAAATAACATACCACTGTACAGGTGAACTTAAACCGCTGAAGAGCTAAATAGCAAAGTGTGCTAAACAAAATAAACCAAAATCCTACACGATACCTGGTTGAAGGACTGTTATACTCAGAACAGCAATTTGAGTTAAATTGCTTTTCCTCTCAAGCACTGTTTTCTTCTTTAAGTTCATTTAGTAAGTCGTAAATCCAAAGGATGGGTCCTAGTTCTCATCACATTGCTGCTGCCTGTGTTTGGTGTCCATTCAAACTGACCAAAGTGATTTTAAAGACATCTAGAATGAACTGCCTGTTCAAATAATTTTCTTCTCATTTTTCCCGGTGTTAATCCTAATTTCACATGTCAATGGGAAGAGTGAACACTTTTGTATGCACAGAGAGGGATAGTAAACCCTTTCAGGTGCTTATTTCAAGGAGAATTAAGCAATTTGAGCCAACCCGTAGCATTAGACAAAAGCAATTTCCAAATAAATAAAACAATACATTTTTGTTCAATCTGGTTTCCTGGGGAGCGGGATGTTGAGTTTTGGTTTGTTTTTTTTTTTGTATCTGAACTGAAAAGTCCAACACTTGCCCCGGTCCAAAGATTTTGGCATATTAGATACATCAGTTGGAGAAATAAATGAGCTGAGAGAATAACAGTAATAGCATAATGTGCATGATCTCAGGGTCCTTGTATACAGTTATTAGAAATAAATATCTGTTAGCTTCAGCTGCTCCTCATACTATCCAATAATAACAGGTTCATTTCTTATAACAGAGAAGACTGGTACGCTTAAGAAGTTTCCATATTTTTCCGCATAAAAGAAAACAAGACAATTGTAAGAACACATTTGCTGACAGCACAAAAATGCAGTTGGAGTGTCATTCATGTAACACTGCCCTAGATAAAAAACACACTGTAATCAGAAACTAAAATGCTAAATGTATATCACACACAATAATATGGTCAAAGAAAGCAGCATAGACTTGATGCATACATATAAATTCAGGTTGCCAAAAAGTGCAGGTGTATTTATATTCCGTCTGCATTTTAGAGAGCACCCTCCAACTTACCTTAAAATGAGATGGGATGTTTCCTTCTGAGACCAAACCACCAAATCATTTTGCATAGGTACACTCTTCATATATGTTTACAAAGTTGGCTGTTTTCATGTACTCTCTGGAACAATTTTACCAAAGTAAGCTTACTGGGAGGTCCCAGTTAACTGGAAGTTCCCAGTTAACTGGAAGTTAGCAAACGCCCATCCACAAGAGGGGCCCAGAAGGAGGATTCAGGCAACTACAGGTCTGTCAGTCTGACCTCGGTCCCGAGGGAAGGTTATGGAGCAGATCATCTTGAGTGCCATCACACAGCACGTACAGAACAACCAGGCAATCAGGCCCAGTCAGCACGGGTTTGTGAAAGGCAGGTCCTGCTTGACTAACCTGATCTCCATCTATAACAAGGTGACCGGCTTAGTGGATGAGGAAAAGACTGTGGACGTTGTCTACCTAGATTATAGTAAAGCCTTTAACACTGTTTCCCACAGCGTCCTCCTGGAGAAACTGGCTGCTCATGGCTTGGATGGGTGCATGCTTCGCTGGATAAAAAACTGGCTGGATGGCCAGGCCGATATAGTGGTGGTGAATGGGGTTAAATCCAGTTGGTGGCCGGTCTCCAGTGGTGTTCCCCAGGGCTCAGAGTTGGGCCTGTTCTCTTTAACATCTTTATCAACTATCTGGTCGAGGGGATCAAGTGCACCCTCAGTAACTTTGCAGGTGACATCAAGTTAGGTGGGAGTGTTGATCTGCTTGAGGGTAGGGAGGCTCTACAGAGGGATCCAGACAGGCTAGATCGATGGGCCAAGGCCAATGGTATGAGGTTCAATAATGCCAAGTGCCAGGTCCTGCACTTGAGTCACAACAACCCCCTGCAACGCTACAGGCTTGGGGAAAAGTGGCTGGAAAGCTGCCCAGCAGAAAAGGACTTGGGGGTGTTGGTCAACAGCTGACTGACTCTGAGCCGGCAACACGCCCAGGTGACCAAGAAGGCCAACAGCATCCTGGCTTGTACCAGATATAATGTGGGCAGCAGGAGTGCAGAAGTGATTGTCCCCCTGTACGTGGCACTGGTGAGGCCTCACCTCAAATACTGTGTCCACTTTTGGGCCCCTCACTTCGAGGAGGACATTGAGGTGCTGGAGCATGTCCAAAGAAGAGCAATGAAGCTGGTGAAGGGTCTAGAGCAGAAGTCCTGCGAGGAGTGGTTTAGGGAACTGGGTTGTTTAGCCTGGAGGAAAGGAGGCTGAGGGGTGACCTTACAGCCTCAAGATGCACCAGGGAAGGTTTCTATTGGATATGAGTGAAAATTTCTTCACTGAAAGGATTGTGAAGCACTGGAACAGGCTGCCCAGGGAAGTGGTGGAGTCCCCATCCTTGGAAGTACTTCAAAGACATGTAGGTGTGGTGCTGAGGAACATGGTTTAGTGGACACTGGGTTAATGGTTAGTCTTGGTGATCTTAGAGGTCTCTTCCAACCAAAATGATTCTATGGTTCTATGTCAGTAAGACACAACATGTTATTAAGGGCACACATTCAGTCAGCGGGTTTCTACCTATAGAGGTCTTAAGTTCATGATAAAACGAATGTTGAGGTTTTTCAGCCATCTGTTTTAAAATGGAATAATAGTAAGTGCCTGAGCCACTGGCATAACCAATACACGTGGGCCAAAAAGAAAAAATAAAAAAGGGATTTTTTTTTTTCCTTTCACAGAGTGGAAATGAATTCAAGCATCTTACCCGTGCTAAACATCCACATTCTCATTACCTTGAGTAACAGCCAAAGAAGAGTAACATTCAGTAGCATTAGCAATAAGCCTCAAAATCACAGAACCATTTGCCTCTGACTTAATTAGTTTCTTCTGTAAGAATTAAATTGCATTTTCCTCACAGAAGAATGTCTTTCTGAATTTTATTACAGTCTGGTATTAATATTCAAATCCAACAACCCCTCTCGGGCACATCAGAATGACTCCATTTATTTTACCACATGAAAACACAATGCAGCCCCCAAGTGTATATTTTCAGCGGGAGAGGGGGAGGATGGCTAGCCATTTACAAATGAGCCAGAGAACACTATTGTAATGCTGTGTTCCATAATAATGTCACTGTTTAAGACAAACAGAAAGGAAACCTGCTGTGGTACAGCCTCTGCCCTTTTGCATTGCCTCTTTACCTATCTGAACAGCTACAGCTCGCCTCTGGAGTCAGGGCTGTGCATTCCCGAATCACCCAAATGAGTAAAGCTTGTGGCAGTGGTTCCCAGGGTATATACCATGAGGCCACAGTACACCACGCACAGTGACCCAAAAGACTGCAAGAGGCCCCACAAGTCTGAAACGGTTGCATTTCTCTTCCATGAACTGCCACACAACGCCACCATCTCCTCCTTGGCAGGCAGTTTGACATAGTCTATTCTTCACACAACAGGCCTTGCTACTACTCAACAGCTCACGAAAAAAATAATTTGGCTAAGACTTGCCCCATACCGAACATAGTCATGAAACCTTAATGAAACCTGCACAGTCTTTGCCAACCCTTTTGTAGTTCCTCCATGGTGTAAAGCTGATTTGGTGCACCTTTAAGTTATTTTCTAGCTATTACAATAGAAAAGAAACTTGGAACAGTTGAACACAGAAATTGCATCTAGTGTGTTAAACCACCACATTATTCTCATGAGCTGTCATCAAATATCTCTGCTATTTGGTTTTAATCAACTGGGTTTTTTATAGCAAAATAAAGAATAGGACTCAGAATTAATACTGATTAATACTGATTCCAGAAACCAAGTCTCCAAAGGTGTCTGAATCAGCACATTCAAAGACTTGAACGCATACCACTGCCTATTAGTGACTGTTTTCCTGCCCTTCTGAAGAGACTGGAAGATGTCAAACGTTAACTACTATTTGTCTAACGTAACTACTACTCATTGGAAAGAGGAATTTGATACAAGGTATTAGGGCAGAGTCCAGTAAAAGGAAGAATCCATGAGTTCATCTAAAAATGCGTAAGCAAATAACAACTTTGTGGCCCTGTTAGAGGTAAGATCAAACAATAGTATTTTCAAGCATCCAAAGAAAACAGAACATCTGTAAGAAAAAGGAACAAGAGTGGCTTACACAATAAAGTTGTTATAACAAAATACTATCATCAGTACATACTTCAGGATGGATTGGACCTAATTTTCAGTATGTATGCCATTGAGCCAAGGAAAATCTGTCATTTAATGGTTGGCTGCCCTCAGCATGCACAAGTGAATTACACGAATGCTTCAGCGCATTTGCTAAGTGCAAGCACTGAAAAAATCTGTTGGAACACTTTGGTTTGAGAACGTGAATTACAGGTTTAGTACAAGACCAACAAAACAACAGCAAAACTGAAAATCAGGCTCCTTTGAGGTAAGGCACATGGCAGGCTAACTGGTAGGTCTCCAGGGAATGGGCGAGCTTTTGCAGTTCATAAAGACCCAAGACTTCAGCTGTCATTGCAAGCTTATGAGGAAAAAAGAGCAACAGCCCTAAGGAGTTACATTATGCATTGGGTCTGGCTGAGATGGAGCAACTTCACAGTGCTGTGCTTTGTACTGGGCGCTAGAAAGGTGTTGATAACACACCAGCGTTCTGGCTGAGCAGTCCATGCAGCATCAAGGCTGTCTCTCCAGCATTTCACCCTCATTTTGGTGGAGGGGAAGATCTTGGAAGGGGACATAGCCAGGACACCTGACCCAAACCGACCAAAGGGCTATTCCATACCATATGACGTCTGCTCAGCAATAAAATCTAAGAGAAAGGAGGAGGGGGGCAGGGGGCATTCACTATTACATTGTTTCTCTTCCAGAGCAAACATCATGCGTACTGAAGCCCTGCTTCATGGGAAGTAGCTGGATATTGCCTGTTGATGGGAAGCACAGAATAATTCTTGTTTTCTTTTGCTTCCATGCATGGCTTTTGCTTTAATTAAACTGTCTTTATCTTGACCTTTATTTTCTTCCTCCCACCTTTGCTCTTCTCCAGCATTGCTATCCTGCTGAGGTGGGGAGCAATAGAGCAGCTTGGTGGGCAGCTGGTATCCAGCCAAGGTCAACCCACCACACATTACAACTGCCAAGATGCAGACACTAGACTCACACACGTTATCACCTTGCCCAGTACCACCTTTAGAAGTAAAATAGAGCAAGAACTCAGAACAGTTAGTTGCAAAGTACAAGGATGAAAAACTGCCACCTTTGTCACTACGAAACCTATTTTCTACCCAGACCCGGAAATGTTTGATATATAGGATAACAGAAGGGAGTCTCAGTGCTTCAGTCATCGAACTGCTCTGCTTCTAATGTGTTCAGCTAAAATTCATTCATCAAACACAAGTCTAGATCTGACATTAAAATCTGGAATTCAGGGACTGCCTCTCTGTGAAACACAGGTATAACAGAAACCACTCAATGAATATATTGCTGCTATCAATTAACTGAATTCTCGAACTGCAATTCATTTGAACTGAATCTTGGACCAAATTTAGGAATTCAACAGCCAGACGAAGAACTAATATTCACTATTGCACTCGGTCATTAAAAAATGGAAAAATACTGTGCAAATTTACAAATAAAAACATTAGATTTTTCAAAAATTAAAAACAATTTTTAAAGCTATCATTAAAAAGGAAACTACTTTATTCTAGGCTTTTTTGTGCTCAAAATGTTAATAATAATTAGAAATCAACAACAACTTTGTGCCTTCTAGGAGTAACCATCGTATTTTGTCATTATCCATCAGACTTACATTTAATTTTTTACCTTCAGAATGACTGGCAAAATGTCCTACTACAGAAAATTCAACCAAGAGCCAGACTCCCACATTCCACTGTTGTCTGAAAGGTGGTTACTTCCCATTTCTCCAAGGCAGCCAGTATTTTTCTGAATCCTTGGGCCATACATCTGTGGTCTGACATCCTCCCCTACAGCAGGGTGTATTTGATATTTGTAAACAGTGACACAGAAGGACTGCTTCCAAGAGACGGAGTAAATGGAAACTTTCACAGCCTTGTTTTTCTAGCCATTTCAAAAGAAAGGTTTGGGAATGTTGGAATCATTGATGTTGGAAGGGACCTCAGGAGGTCTTTAGCTCGACCTCAGGCTCAAAGCAGGGTCAAGCTCAATTCCCATTAGGTTGCTCAAAAAGAGAATTTTTGAAAAATAAGCAGTTTAACCTGCTTGGATACCATAAACACTTATATAATATGTAAGATTGATTATTATTTCAAATCATCATTAGAAGTTTAAATTTTGGCTAATTTTTAATTGTGCATTCCCAGATCAAGACATTTCGGAGTTGCACTTAGGTTTATCTTCAGTTCTGAATTCCCAGAGGTTTTAGTATTTAGCTTGTAAGTGGTTTTTTATTCGCAAATTACTGGTATTTGTTATTATTTTTACAAGGATCGTACAAATAATATTTCCTTGAAATATTTGTGTGTATTTATAGACACATGCCAAGTAAAAGCATAAAAATCATAAATAATACAACTTTAGGAAACTGAGGAGGTGTTTCATACTAAAGTTGAAATGTATGAATGTAGCTATTTCAGATTTATTCAGACTGTACTACATGACAATCTCTGTGTCAAATCTTTCCTACTGAATAGTTGTTACTATTCCATATCTAGAGCCATCCAAAAGGAGACATTAGGTGCAATAACTTCAGTGGAATTGAGACCAGATGACTCAGGCTTTTCATACCCACTGAACTCTAATTTTATGAACATTAAATAGGATGTTAAATATTAAATATTACTGTCATATTAAATATGACAGTCTAAGATTTCTATTTAACTAGACAAGTTTGGGGGGGTGGTTTGTCACATTAAAGTAATTACATTGAACACACAATCTCTTTTCATAACTAAGCAGTTGTGAAAATCTGAAGCTTACAACCACACTTTGACACCTGGACAAAAGAGAAGGCAGCAGAGCAATTGTGAAGTACCTTGGACTGACATAAACCAAACTTTTGCTTATCATTACCTCCTACTTGTCAAATAAGACTGTGATGAAAGGCTGAGAGACATTTTTGGAATGTTATTCTATCATTTGTTTTAAAAATTCATGTGTTTACAAGTTCTTACTGTATTTTAAGATCCAATGTGTTAAGCTTCCAGCAGTACTTAAAGGATGCAATTAAGCTTGAACTCAATTTTAATTTAAGTATGGCAGATTTATAACTTTAAAATTGCTATCATTGTGCTGCCTGTTTAACTCATGAATTTGCTAAGGATGCCAAAGAAAATATTGATGCAAGTACTGCATTAATTATTTTACTTATTCTATCCATGAAATAAAAACTAGCATGAGTATTACCGTGAATTTCATGTTGTAGTTATTTAAAGTTGTCTTCCTTTGACATGAATATTGAGATACTTTGCTTGCAATAAATGATGGCACTTCTGATTCAGATGTATTCAAAGGAAGAGGCTGATCTTGTTCCTAACAAGAAAATAAAGGGGGAGAACGATTGGTGACACACCTGTCAAGTAGCTTAAAATACCGAAAACACATTTCATAAGCCCAAAACACATGCCTTTAAAGAGAAAGTACGAGAATAATAATATTCCTACCATTTTCCTGGGGAAAAAAAAAATATTCCACATTGACTGCACTGACAATACCAGTTTGTGTGTTGATTACTGGGATAAGAGTCATCTCCATCCTTCTATCCAATAGCCAGTGTTCACCTTATGATGCGGTTTCTCACTCAGTCCCTTCCATACATGCTGATCCAACTCAGTTGTCATTTTTAGGTGTTCACTGGAGCAAGGAAAAGGAGCCAGACGGCAAATTTTAAATGGGAGTTTCCCAAGCACCTGGCTATCTACATGCTCATTCTAATTCTGCTCCATGCAAAACCAACCAAGATCAACAAAAAAGTCTGTGGGCAACCCATCCCAGTAGGGCGGGAACTCCTGAAAGACAGCATAAACAAAGTCACGTCCCCATGGGGAAAGGGAGTCCTGAGCATGAGTCCTCAACATAGATTCACAGAATTGTTTTGATCCAAAGAAACCTTTAAGATCATCAAGTCCAACCGTCCACCCAGCACTGCCAGTTCACCACATGAGTGTCTTGAACAGTAAGCAACTGGGAAAAGACAATCTAGCACCAGCTTTTCTGCTGCTTTGTATGCCCAGTCCTTTAACTTTCACTTTCATTAAAAGTGCCCATATCTTAAGATACTTTGGAAACAGCCAAAGTGTTCTCAGCATTTCTGTGTATATTGCCATTTGTCATTTTGTCTGAAAATATTTGGCAGATCTGTCAAAAATGTATTATATTACATTATACAAAAGCCACAGAGAAATGGTTCAACCACAACAAAAAAAAATATCACAAATATACACAGAGGAAATTTTTATCCCAATAACGGAAAGTTAAGCCCTTTCTCTCCTGTATCCAAAGACATGCAGACATAAAGCCGGCATCTGTGCTAGGCAAACCTATAAGTATGTGTATGTGCCTTCACACATACACCCTCCACGTATAATTTCATGCTAAACTGCTTTTGTAGTTGATACAGAGTAGTTAAATAATAGTATTCATGCACACACAAAAAAGACATTTGCTTGCACAGCTGAAGGAGCAGTGAATTACATGGCAGTTGTCATAGCACACACTGAAAGGGAGAAAGCTATTTTATGTGTAAGACCACTCTTGAGAGTAATGAAAATGGGTTTTAGCCAGGATCAACAGCACAACTCATCTCCTTTTGCACACATTTATGAATTATACTTTAAAAGTGATTTTTAAATGATATAAACTATGATTGATTACAGCTAATATACTGCTTGAAATGATAGGGCCAGCTGCAAAGACTGTGAACAAACAGAACATTTTACTGAATAGAATATATAATACACTATTATCTTCTTTAGGACATAGACACACAAAGAACAAGAGCTCTATGTGTAGCATTACCTGACATTGTGGGTGAGAGCAAAATTAACACAGAAACTGTGTTTAAGAGGGTGATAGACTAGCACTTAAACACCCTGTTCCTGCCTTTACAAAGATGTTTGTGCATTTTTCTTAATAAGTAGTAGTTATGCTTTTAACTAACAGGACTCGATTATACATAACAGAAGAAAATTTGGCTAGAAATCAACAGCAAAAACTTCTAGCAAGCTGTAATTACTGTAGTCTGTTTTTTAGAGAGTATTACAAGGCCTGCATGAGAACTACATGGATGATCTCCTATCATCATCAGAACATAAAAACGGGATTGATACTGCTTTTTGGTGGGAACATCAGACGGGTAAAATCATTTCTATAGATTATGGGACAAACCTAAACTTTCATCCAGTAACAATTACAGTGTATAACAAGCAATCCTGGAAACTTGCACTACCTCAAAATAATTTGTAGTACAGGGAAGAAAGAACCACAGGTATGAGAAAAATGTAAGCGCTAAAATTCTTTTTTTTTTTTTGTGGTACACAGGGACAACCACAAAAAAAATTTACAAATGTGAAGGCTACTTAACTTCTAGAGCTAGTCAGAGTTTGTACTGCACATCCAGGCTGTGGTAACGGTGAATGTCACCAGGACTCTTTCACAGTGACACATGCATAAGAGGAAATAAGAGGCATAAGAGGAAAATCAGCCTGTACCAGTAGCACCAGTTTGTACAGCAGAGAGGCTTAGATGCAGAATCTTGTAGCAGACTCCTTTGCTCCTGGTCAAACAAATTTTTTTAATACACCAACAGAAAACATAGTGACATACAGAAACAACAGAGAGAAAAAAATGGAGCAGCAGTGAATGAGGTGCACAGATTCTAGCGACTGTGTCAGGCCACATTACTCAACAGCCAGCAGCTTTGTAAAGTCCAGACAGCATTGATCAAGTAATAAAGTCTACTGATAACCAGCATTTTATGAAGAGAAGGCAGTCGGTTTATAAGTTTCATTTTATTTTCTTGGAAACTCTGAGTGTCACTATGAAGGATTTCTTCCATTATTTAGAGCCTCTCTCTTTCACAAGGCAGAGAGGTACGCTCCAGAAAATGTTAAATATGAGTTGTCTGTCACACAATATGGCAACGGATCAAAAGATGCAGTACTTCATTTTCCTCATGTGGAGGGGAATCTTTTGTGCAAGGAAATAAATTTCCTTTCTAAAAAAACCCCACCTACCTAATTAACAACTTCTGGGTTCTGAACGAGGAAAAAGCAGAAGCGACACAGTTGTAGCGTGGTTCCTAATGCTGCTGAGGATGCCAATCCATTTACAGATCTCTTCCTTTCTTTTCATCCCTCTGAGATCCTCCTCTCTGCGTCTTTTACATTACCCAGGAAACAGCACTACTTTCCAGCCTCTGGGGCTGTCCTTGCATACATATTAGTGTCCATGTCCTGCTATTGCCCAGAATACCCACCTGCTTGTGGTGTCTGCGGACAAATGTATTCCTTTGTCAAATAAATATTTTTACTTCCTTTTAAAGTGGATGTTTGGCTACCACATTTCCATAGTCTATTAAATTAAATTATGGCTATTAACTGTTACCAAGTGAATCTATAAGAATTCAGACTATCTTAGAACTGGTCACCCAACCTTTTACACTCTATAAACCACTAACAGCAGAGCATCTCTTAAACCATTCACAGCCGCAGAAAGATGTATTTTAGTGACAACTGTAATTAATATGTTAGCTAATGGTCTGTAACTCTGACTTTTTTCCTCTTGTTTTGCATGGAGACAGATATTTCATTTTAGTAATGCATTAAAACAAATGTCCTGAACGAAGAACAACCTTCCAAATAGGCTACTGTGAGATCTCAGTGATGAAATCTTACTATTAATATTAAAGGGGATTTTACCACTAACCTACATGTAGATGAAATTACACCAAAAACACTCCCCCACTGCAATCCATCCCTTTTACCTCAAAGACTTCATGATATAGCCTGTGTTCAAGGTTTATTAATTCACTTCCACTTCACATTTTACAAGACTGGCATAATGGACCAAATTTGTCTTCAGTGAAATTGCAATTAAATCACATCATGTACAAGTTCGTTCTAGTATTTAAAAAGAAAAGTAAGTTTTACTTCAATCCTTCCACATTTCTCAAGGCAGGAAAAAAAGTTGTCGTGGTGACACTGCAACAATAAGATTATTTTTAAATTTATGAACTTCTAGAATCCTTTCCCCTCCTTGTTTGCTTTACAAAAAAAATGTTTATTATTTTAAAGCCACTATATAATTAAGACTGGTCTTAACTATAAGCTTTAAAGTTAACGGTACAGCTGTCACTGGCTTGCTTATTGCACTCTACATTTCTTTGCATAAAAACTTTGTTTCAATAAAAACAGAAGCTAATACATGCAGAGCCAGTCTCAAAGTATAATAATGACCTCTGACATAATAATAGTGATCTCCTGACAGTGCTGTTACCTTCTTCATAAGTTTCTGCTCTTATAGTATTTCAAAAGATCTTTTCTGTATAAAAGAAAACTAAAGCAGTTCAACTTGCAATGATCTTCTCATTGATTAAAAAAAAAGTATGCTTCAGCATCATCGGAGACATTTTGGAGAAAGACAAAGGCATCTCTTGCTTTGAATAGGGAAAAAAAAGTCTCTGAAAATATATTTTCTGAGATATCTGAATCTATAGGTCTTCATGCACACCTGAAATTAAAAACGTACATAAAGGGTAATTTGATTTACTTTTAATCTTGACGTGAAACTCTCAAAGTTCACAGAATATTGCTCACATTTAGGATTTATTTCTTGCTTAGATAACTTCTCTGCATTCCCAGTATGTATATCTTTGTGACCTGTTTTCCTATGAGATTACATAATGCAGTAGCTACAAGATTTTCAGAGGGGTTTTTTTTTGTTTGTTTGTTTTGCATTAATTTCTTTGGTCTATTCTCCCTCCAGCAGATTCACTGAAAATAATATAAATATACTGCAAAAATACTTCATTGGAAGGATTGCAAATATAAACACATATTCTGTCACTGAATTATGCCAAGTCTGAGAGCGATAGCTCCATCTGGTGTATTCTCTTTTCCTCCCCCCAAAGTGTTATTAAACAGTAATTCTTACATGTCAAATCCTGGAAAATAGTTTCTGGCAATGAAAGATAACTGAAAAAATTACTCAGAAGCTACAGTTTTTCTTGGGAAAGGGTGGTATTTATGAATCATCCTTCATAATCTAAACATCAGGATGAAGAAACAGCAAACAGAGCAATACTGATATTAAATATTCAGGTATCCTCTGCCTCACAGGAAGGTACATGCTGTGGATACTGCCACAGTCCCCGTGTTTACAGGGTTCCCCGTTATCATTTTGCAGTGGGTCCACA
>NW_010420340.1:225390-232490 GCF_000710305.1 Buceros rhinoceros silvestris
GCAGGAATTCCTTGCATTACTTCAGACAGCTTTACATCACACTTGTAATTATCTTGACCTATGAATTAATTTCTTCACCAGTGCACATTAAATGCATCACCGTGAGGCTCGAGTGCATGCAGAACAAGGGAATAGGTTTCTCCAGCACAGGGTCTGTTTCATGGCCCAGTGGCATGTGCCGTCATCATGCTGCACACAGCATGCCTGGGCATCCCTACAACACCCTCATCATTCACAGTCTGTACCAGGGGGGTTGAATACCACCGCTTCACACTATGCTCAAATTTGAGAAATTAGCACATAATTTTGTAAGATAAAGAATAGAGGAAAATACATCATCTTCCATTGCTTCAAGGCCAAACACTATTCAAGAAATAATCAGCCTGCCCTTCGCAATATCCTCTGACTTATAGCTCCCATTGAGACGTAATACAGTATAATAAAACCTTTTCTTCTTCGCACAGTTTTACTTGATGGTGCCAAGTTTGTAAATGCATGTCCACAGGCTGCAGTAGCCTTCATTTCACAGGTCCTTCAAGGGCCCAGCAGTTAGCTGATCACTTGCAAACAGCAAAGGTTTTAATATTTTTCTGTTGTTTTGAAGAGGCAAAATATTCCATCAGGAGGCTATTAAAACACAATGCTCCCAGTGGGACATTTACCACAATGCAAAACTATTTGTGGAAATACCACAAGAACCACAATAACAGCAAGTGCTTCACTGATGCATATTTCCCCGTTAATAGCACCCCTTTTTTTACAGGAATGATGCATATTACCAGTTCGTAACACATGATGTCATAGTAACTTAGCATTACCAGACACTGATATAGGAGATATGGAGGGTCTTTTTAATCTAATAAAACTATGTGAATAGCACGTGTAAATTTTACGAAAAAAAGTTTTTAAATTCAGAAGTTATATCACAACACCAGTATATACATTTTTGATTATTTTTATATTCACCCAATCACAGTAATTCATTTTGAATGTCACTGTATTTGCACTGAAGGATCTGTCTTACCACGAGACGATACTTCGTTTCTGAATCAACTGGTCTTCCTGCTTCCATGCAGGCTGTGAACCAGGAGATATCCAGTAGTTCAAACCTGGAGCTGTCTCCCACAGCCTGTCCTCTCAGCCAGTCCAGTACCTCTGGGTAAGAGTTGTTCTCAGCCACAATATGAGTGACACAGTCACTATCAAGAAGTACACAAAAAAAAGCTTTATTTTTTTCCTGAGCCCAACTGTACACAGATACAGAACAGCTATTTCCATATTTACTTACTATGCACTTCCTGAGAAGTGTAATATGTATTGTGTGTTAGGACGTGGGAAGCAGCTGCGTTTTCATATCAACATACATCTATTCCAGTTACTGAACCTGCTTTGAGGAAAGAGTTTAACCTGACAGCTGCTCTAAGCGCAGCATTTTTGTTTCTTTCAGCATCATTTGCCTTCAGTAAGACACTACCCTATTATACATTATTTTGCAACTCTGAAAACATTTGGCTTGCCTGAGCAGTACCGTAATGAAAAGTCTACTTTGCAATACTTGACCAGGTCTTCCCAAAACTCCTAATCAATAAATGAGAGGCTTACAGTATTGAGAAGTTTGTTAACAAAATTTTTTTAAAGCTTTACAGCTAGTAATGTATTTTTGTAAATCTAGCTTTTCTGCATTTATATTGAACTCTTTACGTATAGCATTGTCAAATGTTCATGAGTTAAACCTCATGAATGATGCACTCCATCTAAAGACCACTTCCTTGCTAAGAGGCCGGTCTCTTTGAAAATTGGTATCTTAGTGAATATAAAATTTACAGGCTGAGTTACTGTTCAATAGATTACATGGTGTACTTTTCTTAAAAATACAGTAGCACAAAGGTTACACTAAATTTCGATTAGGTGCTAGAATAACATTGGAAAGAATCTCAAGATTGTTCATGATTAAAAGACACAGTCCTGTACCTTCCACTAGAAAATAATGGACAGGGACTCAGCTAAGTCTGAAGAAAAAGGTTACATGCATGCTTAGGATGACCTGTAAATTTCTATCTGGCCTGCTGATGCTCATCGGCACGTTTAGAAAACTATTAACTTGGTAAGAAATTTTGAGTGATTACTGGTGATCCCCCTCCACAAAGAGCCCGGGGGGGTGCTGTCACCCACAAAGACAGCAACAGATAAAGGAGGAAACTATTCACTTCAACGAAACTTGTAGGACCTCGGTTTCTCTGAAATATATGCCAAAATTAACCAATACCAGTCAAAAGATTCCTTAGCTTCTTGGGGGAAAGGCACAGACGGACACCATTTGACTTAGCTTTTATAGAACAAATCCTAGAATGTGAACGTAAAGTGTCCTCCACCACCCCCATTTGCAAGCCTCTGTAACCTCCTGCTAGCCCATGCTGGTGACAGCCTTGTGTCTATACAGTATATTTCAACTGGACTTGCCACACTGCTTTGAGGCCCTTCTGCAGGCTGCTGGAGAAGTGAAGCCATCAACCTGTCCAAGCAGACAGGGCACCATCAGTAGAGATTGCTGGTTAGTATGGACCTTTAAAGTAATGTGTGCTAACAGTTAGAAGCAGACTTCACAACCTTTTGAAGCAAACTGCTTTCTAGGAGACCATCAAAACCCCCTGACCTATCCCTGCGACCCTGATTCATACCAATAATCACTGATCTCATTAAACCGTCAAATCACAGTGACAAATACTGGAGTTACCACATAGAAAACTGTTATCATGTAACTCTCCAATTCATTAAATGAATTTAGAAATATAAGAAACTTCTTGAATGTACTACAGAAATACTAAAACTGTCATGGTATAGCACAATTTTTTCTCTCCGTATTGTGCAACTCGTAGGGCAGAGACCACTGCAAAAAAATAAAACCTGATTTATTTTAATCTAAAAGATTACAAACCTAGGTCAGGTGAATCTCCATGAAATACTATTGGTTTTATTATTATTTAACTCTGCTACGTTCTCCTTTAATTAAACTGTCACATCTTTACTTAGAGTTAAAAAACGAACAAAAAAAAAAAAACGGTTAGAGACATACGACTTCTGCTTCCTGTGGTTTATTTCACTTTATATAAAATATTCATTTGTAATGTATTGTACCAAGCTGCAGATCTGGGAACTTGGCCATTGCTATGTTCACAGCAGCAGTTTAGCTGCTGTGCACAAATTTCCTCTGGTACCTGTACAGCTGTGCTTTTTTTCTTGGCACAGAAAGTAACAGATTTAGCAATTCCTCCGGTATTTTCAAAGACAAAAACCATCAGTTAAATAGTTTTGTTTTAACCAGTAGCAGCTAAGCTGAAATTAATCATATCACCTGCCTTGCATACAACTTACAGAAAGTCTGAAACATGGGCAATAAAAACCTGCGTGTCACAGCAGCCCAGATAAAGCCTCTACTCAGTCCTCAAAGGATTGTTAATGTAGGATTCAGAATTCAATTAGTTTTGTATCAGACACTAATTACCTACTTCTGTTCAATACCTGCTTGAATCTTGCTTTACAAATTATTTCATCCTCCCTTCTTCCTCAGGCTTTCAAAGCTGATGGGATTGAAAAACCTGTGGAAATGAGCTTTTATAGTGAGGACCCAGTTGTATACTATCTGCATGCAGACACAGAGAAACAATCAATACTTGTTTTTCTTCCAGCTTTCCAGACAACCCACATAATGATGTAGTTTTCAGAAAACTACAATAATGATATAACTAGCACTCATAAAAAGCACTATTTGGAGGAAGGTTTCCTTCAAAATGAAGGCTTATAGGCTAATTGAAACACCACCAGACAAATCTGCAGCTCGAGTGTATTTTCACCCTGAAATGCCACATCTGTAGTATTTTATTCCTAGGGATTTTCTCCAGTGCTCTTCTAGATCATACCAAAGTGAAAGCCAGTAACTTGGAGACGGTCATCAGTGTATTACTCCCAGAAAGACTAACTGTTAGAATACCAAAGATGTTCTAAGTCAAATGTCCCCCAACGACCCATCACATTTACCATTCCTGTATATTTAATGGTTTGGGGGTTTTTTCCATTTCAGGAATTGGCCATTCAGTTTAGATTAATCTTAACCTGTCTTCAAGGGGGGAAACAAACAATGGCTGATTTAGGTCAGCTAAAGAGATGATTCATTGATTCCAGTGAGACTATACAAATGCATAGAAACAGATCTCATGAAAACACTTGCAAGTTCACACCTTACATTTTTTATTTTCCATGTGAGAAGCAGAACACTGGAAAATGCAGACACATTAAAATTGACAGACTTAAATTAGAACCACAGATTTTAGAGGGGGGGGGAAATAGAAATTTTGTTAATGTTTGTGCTCTTCCTGCTCTCTGCCCAGAAGACAATAGGAATAAACCACACTTCAGGAACACCCACTAAAATCTTGAAGCATCTTTATAGTGTGAAGAACAGAGTATATCCACAAAACGTATAGGTAAAAACTTCAGCCACAGTCACTTGTATGACTGCATTTATTAAATTAGAATGCTTCACGTGCAGTTACTACATGTTAATTCTACACATATAAATATTTTCCTACCTTAGCTCACTTTCTACTCTGAAACCTTTTCTTCTTCCCAGCTCCATCAAAAATGTCCTTCTGGTCATCCCCATCTTCCTCTGCATAATAAAAATAACAAACTTACTGAACTTTATTTCATAACTGCAGGAAAGATTTGGAGAATGCATCGTTTTCTGTCTTTTCCTCTGGGAGGATATAGCTGGAGCTCTGATCCTATCCATGATGCGATGCAGAAGTGTTTGCACTTGGGTGAAAGGGACGTAACACTGGCTTTCTGCCAGGCAGCAGCTGCATTTAATGTCACCACCCATTGAAATAATTTTCTTCTGTTTCCCCCTCTGAAATAAAAAACAGGTGCTACACAAGCAGAAACATCACTTACTTTCTACCACCTGGTACTTCTTGCACAGAACTACTCCAGACAGGTGCAAATACGCTTTCATTCTTTAAAACAGCCATTACCTAGAAAGACTTTAGCCAAATAATATCGATCACAGCAAAATTATCTCAAAAGACCAAAAGATCAGCTGGGTCTTCAGCTGGTTTAATGGCCCAGTTCCATCAATTTTTGCTTCCAAATGTTTTCCAAATCGCAGGTCACATTCATTTTCAATTTATTAAAAAAAATTTTAATTAAAAATTAAAAATTTTCCATTTTTAGGTAGGAACTATGTCTTAGAATACAATTAAATAAAAGTATGAAAATGTATTGTAGAGTAGCCTGTACACTTGTTACTTCTGTGTGATTAATTTGACTAAAAAGGGATAGGGTTTTCTTCAGAGAGCAAAGAAAAAATAAGCTTTTGAAATTAAATCTACAATAAAAGCAATCCATTGCTGCTATGATATTAAGGCAATGAAAGACAAAGAGAAAACATTAGAGATGTGTTTAAACATACCTTTGGCATGCATTACCAACATTGTTTTCTAATCTTTGCCCTGGAATGTACTGCTGTCTGTGGCAGCTACAGTAGGGAAAAGGTAAACTCCTTCCTGCCTTTAAGTAACCAGAGACCTCCAAACACCTACAGAGGAGATTATGCAGGCTCTGTACCTCTCCTAGAGGATGAGGCATTAGTCTTCAGAGAACTATGCTAAAATTTGTTTCAGACATTGTGTTGGATCCAGTTAGGTACCATCCTGAATTTCCATCAGAGCAGAGTGCAACCAACCAGGTTTATAGCACATGCATCTATTTCAGCACAAATCCACTTCTGTGGTAAATACCACTATTTCCATGTCAAGATGGATTTTTATTTTTAGTGTATGAGAGAATTTGGATTTTATTAGTCCTTCAGAATGTGTCAGAAAGGTTATATCTTGCAATTCTCATTGCTCATGTTCAGGAAATTTTGTTTTCAGTTATTTTATCATGGATGGATATACAACCTGAGTTATGGAAAAATTAGTCAAAACCTCTTTCCTGCAATTATGGCCATGAGTTTAAAATTAAATTATTAAAGTATTACTGACATTTTCCCAGGCGGTAGAGCTCTGGTGGCTTCAACTGTGTTATCACAGATATAAACAGCCTTCATCAGAATAGAAACTAACCATCAAAAATTAGTATAGAGCTTTCAGCTCTGGGGTCTTCCTGAGGCCATACAGAAAACATATACATAGTTCAGTACATAGACTACACTCCTTCATTTCTTCCCTTGCCTGAGGATAACCCAGAAGCCAAAAATACCTATTCCTCTTTCTGAGACAGAACATAAAAATTGCCAAAATAATTTCAAGGCTACTTTGAGATTATATGAGATATTTTCACAGAAACTGGAAAAGAGACAAGCAGACTTAAATAGGCTTAAGCAAAAGAATATCAGCAAGGAAAAAAATTAATAGTGATGAGTCTGGCATTAAGGCTGAGCAATCTGTTTTGGTTGCCCCATGTCTGTTTTCCAGACTACTAATCAACCATGAACGCTGGCCATCTCCTTGTTTACAGCCTTCCTAGGCTTGATAAAACACTTTATCTCAAGCCCTACAAGCAATAATGATTTGAGAACAGATTCCTCACATATGTCAAACGAAGTATTATTTTATGTTGTAATTAATTCAGTGCTCTTCAAACATGTAAATATAATTTCCCATAGTGTAATATCAGGATGCTCAGTGCCAGTAAAATCCTTCTGGCATGAAAAACACAAGTTATTATTCCTTCATGTTACCGTAATAACTCTTGAACCAGATTTTCCAGGGTATTTAGGTGTCAAAAAGCTGCAAACAGAGAGTTGGTGGGATTTTCAAAATATTTAAGCAACCTAGGCACCCAGCTCCTCTGGAAATTGATTTCTGGCTTTGAACTTCATGCAAAGAGATTTTTCTTTTTCTAATAAACAGAGTATAATACCATGAAAAGTCTCTGCCAATGACGCAATCTTATTAAACATACCTTCTAAAATGAACAGGATTTCCATATCCCAGATGAGCGAATAACCTACTCTCCTACAACATCATTTTATAGTATTTTTGATGGTAACACAGAAAGCAGAATATGTGTTCTTCTACTATTTGCTCTGTATAGGGAAA